>NC_134359.1:265708975-265816475 GCF_048569485.1 Anomaloglossus baeobatrachus
CATCCGCACAGAGGGACAGGCGGATGGTCCTTTCCCCCCTCCCCTGCACGCTCGCCCTCCACAGCCGGCCTGATCAGGGAGGGGAGACGAAGGATTACCTGAAGATACCCGTCTCCCTACGTTGTTCCCAGGAGACCAGGATCAAGGAGGACTTTCAGCCGTCGGGACAGGTACCCATCCCTTGTCCCGGGTCATGGTGGGCTCCGTTTAGCTAAATTAAAAAAAAAAAAAAGAGGGGAAAAGAGGGAATTAGAATCCACTACATAGCTTACCCCTGGTCAGCCCCCCTTCAGACAGGCTCTGCCCTTGCTCTCGTCCCCGGCGCCGTTCTCCGGCTCCCTCTGCGGCCTCATCCCAAAATTTAGCCCCCGGCTTCTCTCCAGGCCTATCTCCCGTCCGGCCACGCCCCCTCCCGGCCGGCCTATCGTGCGGGTCCTTTCTTCCCAGCAGGCCCGCCTGCCCCAGCAACCAATCCCAGCAGGCCTCTGCGCGCCCTTTTCTGCCCACTCACGGCCCTTGTTTCATCCAGCCAATGCCTGCTCCCTGCAGCGCGCCGTTTTTTTGCGCTTCTGTCCTGCTCCTCCCCCAGCCCGGACACCCTCCGCAGCGCCATTACAGCCTGCGATCTCCCTGGGCAGCGGCAGCGTTCCGGTGCATTTTTCACAGAGTAACCGGCAGCTCTCCGGAGCCCCCACTTCTACTCCTCCAGCCTGCAGCCTCAGACAGGACACTTGGAGCACCAGCGCCAGCACAGGACGCCAGAATCTGGGTAAGCTCTGCCACTGGGAGGCAGATCCTTCCCCAGTCCCCATCCACCTGGCACCCTCTGCTCTATTCTCTCTCTCTCTCTCCCCCTCTCTGCTGTCCCATGTCCAGCCCAAGAGCGACCCGCTCTCAGCCGCAGGCCATAGTACTTCACTTTGCCTGCACCACTTGTCTAAAAACGTTTCCCTCAGGGCAGTCCTCCCCCATCTGCCTAGCCTGTAGCACCCCTAGCATGACTACTACGGAGCCCCCCACCGCCCGTAACGAGGACTCGGCCCCCATGCCTGGGTGGGCCTCAGCTCTCTCTCAGTCAGTGGATAACCTAACTAAGATGTCTCAGACTTTAGCCTCGGCCATAGAGCGCCTGCCTGCCTCCTCCTCCGGATTCCTCCCAGTGACCCAGAGCGAGTATGAGCCTGCAGCGTCACCAGCCTGGCAGGGCAGAACAAGCAGGAGGTCTAGGAAGCGCCCCTTAACGGGGTCATCCTCCAGCTCCTCTAGCCCCTCTATGGTCTCCAGGGCAATACGCTCTCTATCTCCCGCATCATCTGCGGCAGCCCCAGATTCGGACCAGGACCCTGATTCTGACTCCGATCTGGATTCTGAGCCTATCTCCAAGCTGACCGGTATGATGGACAGTCTGGTCATTGCTGTCAATCAGACCCTAGAGGTGAAGGATGTAGATCCGGCTCCTACCAGTCAATCAGTCCCTTTCAAAAGGGCCAAGAAACTGCCAAGAACCTTTGGCAACCACAGGGAATTTGAGAACGTTTTTTTCCAGACAGTGGGAACATCCTGACAAGCGTTTCCAGAGACGCAAGCGGGCACAGGTCCTTTATCCCTTTCCTCCGGAACTCCTTCAGAAGTGGTCAGTGGCCCCTTCAGTGGATCCTCCGATCTCCCGACTTTCGTCCAGCACCACCTTGCCGCTGTCTGATGGCTCCTCCCTTAAGGATCCCTCGGACAGGACCATTGAATCCTTAGCCAGGTCGGCCTTTGAAGCCTCCGGCTCCGCCATCACTCCAGCCTTTGCATCCACCTGGGTCTCCAAGGCTGTCTCCGCCTGGGCAAAGCTCCTTTGGCGTGGCATCCTGGCTGCAGCTCCCACCCTCGAGCTGGCAGATCTGGCAGACCAGATCGCACATGCCGGAAAGTACCTAGTTGCTGCGTCACTCAACTCTGCCGCTTCCGCAGCCCTGGCAGCCGGCAACGTTACTGCAATCCGCAGAGCCTTGTGGCTTAAAGCGTGGAACGCGGACTCAGCATCCAAAAAGTCCCTCACCAGTCTTCCCTTTTTTGGTGCCAGACTCTTCGGAGAAAAGCTGGACAAGATCATCTCTGAGGCTACGGGGGGCAAGAGTACCTTCCTTCCACAACGGACGATTCCCCGTGCCCCCCCCATACGACGGGCTTTCTTCGGCGCTCTATTGGGAGACCCAGACGATTGGGTGTATAGCACTGCCTCCGGAGGCCACACAAAGCAATTACACTAAAAAGTGTAAGGCCCCTCCCCTTCTGGCTATACACCCCCAGTGGGATCACTGGCTCACCAGTTTTCTGCTTTGTGCGAAGGAGGTCAGACATCCACGCATAGCTCCACTGTTTAGTCAGCAGTAGCTGCTGACTATATCGGATGGAAGAAAAGAGGGCCCATATGGGGCCCCCAGCATGCTCCCTTCTTACCCCACTTGTGGTTTGTAAGGTTGAGGTACCCATTGCGGGTACGGAGGCTGGAGCCCACATGCTGTTTTCCTTCCCCATCCCCCTGGGGGGCTCTGAGGAAGTGGGATCTTACCGGCCACCAAGCCCTGAGGCCGGGCTCCATCCACAGACCCATAGAACCTGCTGGATGTGGAGCGGGAGTGCCGTTCAGGGACAAGGCCCTGCAACTTTCAGGTACTCTGTGTCCCCGTATGGCAGGCCACGCACACTCCAGGCTTGCTGGGTGTGCTAGTGCGCCGGGGACTGTAGCGCTGTGCGCTGGGCTTATAGTCCCCGCAGATTACTGGGGGACTTTATGTGTGTGGATCGCCGCGCCGACCGCCCCTGGAGCGGCGGCGCAGCTGCGACTTGTAGTGCGCCGGGGACGCGCCGACCGCGCTTTTACGGCGGCGGCGCTTCTAACTTTAGTCCCCGGTTTTTCTGCGGCCTAGCTCCGCTTCGTTAACGCCCCCACCCTGTCAATCAAGGTAGGGGAGAGACGTTGTTCAATCGGCAGCGCCGAGGGCTAGAGCACGATTTACATGCTCCAGCCCTCTCACTGAGCACAGTAGGACACAAGCTTCGCGCTTTTTCTCTGTGCACGCCCTAGGCCCGCCCCCAGGCTTGCAGCTCCCCAGGACGCCGGCAGCCATTATACACATGCAGTCTGGCTGGAGAACGGACGCAGGCTCTGAGGGACCCAGGCTAAGGGTTTTCTGGCGACCACACACCCGCGCTAAGCGGGCGGTAAGCAGCACATACGTGCGGCCCCACTAGTTCCACAGTGTTATATTTGTGTAGACACTGTAAGGTCGCTTCTTGGCTGTACACCCTATATGCTTTGAGGAGACAACAGCATGTCATCCGCAAAACGCAAGGGTGCCAAGGCACGGGCTGTATACACTGCTTGTACAGCATGTGGGGCTAATCTACCAGCAGGCTCCAACGACTCTCATTGTGTGCAATGTTCAGTCCCAGTGGCACTTCGTCAGCCAGAGCCTATTGTGGTGGTAGCCCAGGCAGAGACGCCTGTGAACCCTACCCCGGTGACGGGGACAGAATTTGCAGTCTTTGCTGATAATATGTCTGTGACTATGACAAAAATCCTGGAGACCTTGCAGTCCAGGCCAGTTGCTCAGACCATGGACACCGCTGTGTCTATGTTCCCCGGCCCCCCTCAGCTGGAATTAATCCGTAATTCAAGGGGGTCCCAGGCATCACAGGCTGAGGGCTCTGGCTCGGATGACAGTCCCAGTCCGCCTAAGCGAGCTCGCTGGGAGAGACCCTCCACGTCATCACGCGGATCAGGGTCTCAGCGAGAGGGGTCTCTATATGATGGCTCAGAGGTGGGTGATCAGGAGTCTTGTCCTGACGCCGCACTCAATTTGGATACGCTAGATGGTGACGCCATGGTAAATGACCTTATAGCGGCCATCAATAGGCTGTTGGATATTTCTCCCCCAGCCCCTTCAGCAGAGGAGGCAGCTGCACAGCAGGAGAAATTCCATTTCCTGTATCCCAAGCGTAAATTGAGTACTTTTCTGGACCACTCTGATTTCAGAGAATCCATCCAGAAACACAATACTTATCCGGACAAGCGTTTTTCTAAACGCCTTAAGGATACACGTTATCCTTTTCCCCCTGACGTGGTCAAACGCTGGACCCAGTGTCCAAAGGTGGACCCTCCAATATCCAGGCTTGCAGCTAGATCCATAGTTGCAGTGGAGGATGGGGCTTCACTTAAAGATGCCAATGACAGACAGATGGACCTTTGGTTGAAATCTGTCTATGAAGCTATTGGCGCGTCGTTTGCTCCAGCATTCGCGGCCGTGTGGGCGCTCCAAGCTATTTCAGCTGGTCTGGCACAGGTGGACTCTCTCATACGTCCAGCAGTGCCGCAAGTGGCGTCCCTAACTACGCAAATGTCTGCGTTTGCGACCTACGCTATTAATGCGGTACTGGACTCTACGAGCCGTACCTCAATGGCATCCGCCAACTCTGTAGTTTTGCGCAGAGCCTTGTGGTTAAAGGAATGGAAAGCAGATTCTGCTTCTAAAAAATGTTTAACCAGCTTGCCATTATCTGGAGACAGACTGTTTGGTGAGCAATTGGCGGAAATCATTAAACAGTCCAAAGGTAAGGACTCCTCCTTACCCCAGCCCAGATCAAGCAAACCTCCACAGAGGAAGTGGCAGTCAAAGTTTCGGTCCTTTCGAGGCTCGGGCAAGCCCCAATTCTCCTCGTCCAAAGGGATTCAGAAAGAGCAAAGGAGCTCTGATTCCTGGCGGGCTCACTCACGCCCCAAGAAAGCAACCGGAGGTACCGCTTCCAAGGCGGCTGCCTCATGACTTTCGGCCGCCTCCCTCCGCATCCTCGGTCGGTGGCAGGCTCTCCCGCTTTTGCGACATTTGGCTGCCACAGGTCAAAGACCGGTGGGTAACAGACATTTTGTCTCACGGGTACAGGATAGAGTTCAGTTCTCGTCCTCCGCCTCGGTTCTTCAGAACTTCCCCACATCCCGACCGAGCAGATGCCCTTCTGCAGGCGGTGAATTCTCTAAGAGCAGAAGGAGTGGTGGTCCCTGTTCCTCTTCAGGAACGAGGTCAAGGTTTTTACTCCAATCTCTTTGTGGTGCCAAAAAAGGACGGCTCATTCCGTCCTGTTCTGGACCTAAAACTGCTCAACAAGCATGTGAACGCCAGGCGGTTCCGGATGGAATCCCTCCGCTCAGTCATTGCCTCAATGTCTCAAGGAGATTTCCTAGCATCAATAGACATCAAGGATGCTTATCTCCACGTGCCGATTGCTACAGAGCACCAACGCTTTCTCCGCTTCGTGATAGGAGACGACCATCTTCAGTTCGTAGCTCTGCCATTTGGTCTGGCGACAGCCCCACGGGTGTTCACCAAGATCATGGCGGCAGTGGTAGCAGTCTTGCACTCTCAGGGACACTCTGTGATCCCTTACTTGGACGATCTACTGGTCAAGGCACCCTCTCAAGAGGCATGCCAACTCAGCTTGACTGTTGCACTGGAGACTCTCCAGACGTTCGGGTGGATCATCAACTTCTCAAAGTCAAATCTGTCACCGACCCAATCACTAACGTATCTTGGCATGGAGTTTCATACTCTCTCAGCGATAGTGCAGCTTCCGCTGGACAAGCAGCGGTCTCTACAGACTGGGGTGCAGGCTCTCCTTCAAAGTCAGTCGCACTCCTTAAGACGCCTCATGCACTTCCTCGGGAAGATGGTGGCGGCAATGGAGGCGGTTCCGTTTGCGCAGTTTCATCTGCGCCCACTTCAATGGGACATTCTCCGCCAATGGGACGGGAAGTCAACATCCCTGGACAGGAAAGTCTCCCTTTCCCAGACGGCCAAGGACTCTCTGCAGTGGTGGCTTCTTCCCACCTCATTATCACAGGGAAGATCCTTCCTACCACCGTCTTGGGCGGTGGTCACGACAGACGCGAGTCTGTCAGGGTGGGGAGCAGTTTTTCTCCACCACAGGGCTCAGGGTACGTGGACTCAGCAGGAGTCCACCCTTCAGATCAATGTTCTGGAAATCAGAGCAGTGTATCTTGCCCTACTAGCCTTCCAGCAGTGGCTGGAAGGGAGACAGATCCGAATTCAGTCGGACAACTCCACAGCGGTGGCATACATCAACCACCAAGGGGGGACACGCAGTCGGCAAGCCTTCCAGGAAGTCCGGCGGATTCTGATGTGGGTGGAAGCCACGGCCTCCACCATATCCGCAGTTCACATCCCCGGCGTAGAAAACTGGGAAGCAGACTTCCTCAGTCGCCAGGGCATGGACGCAGGGGAATGGTCCCTTCACCCAGACGTGTTTCAGGAAATCTGTCACCGATGGGGAAGGCCGGACGTCGACCTCATGGCGTCCCGGCACAACAACAAGGTCCCAACCTTCATGGCACGGTCTCGCGATCAAAGAGCTCTGGCGGCAGACGCCCTAGTGCAAGATTGGTCGCAGTTCCGGCTCCCTTATGTGTTTCCACCTCTGGCACTCTTGCCCAGAGTGCTACGCAAGATCAGATCCGATTGCAGCCGCGTCATACTCGTCGCCCCAGACTGGCCGAGGAGGGCGTGGTATCCGGATCTGTGGCAGCTCACGGTCGGCCGACCGTGGGCACTACCTGACCGACCAGACTTACTGTCCCAAGGGCCGTTTTTCCATCGGAATTCTGCGGCCCTGAACCTGACTGTGTGGCCATTGAGTCCTGGATCCTAGCGTCTTCAGGATTATCCCAAGGGGTCGTTGCCACCATGAGACAGGCTAGGAAGCCCACGTCCGCTAAGATCTACCACAGAACGTGGAGGATATTTGTGAGGTAAATCCGGAGATATGACGATAAATCATGATATTCAAGTATGTCAGGAAGCCCTCTCCTGGTGTCACCCCCCCCCCTTTCCTTCACACAACTGGTTTAGCAACAAATCCCATGGCCATCTCCTGTGATATGGAGATGAGGTGGTGTGGGAACAATGGACACAGGATGACTCCCTGCCGTCACCCTGTAACAAGAGTTGTATCTCATTAGCAAGGCTATGGAACTAGCTAGACAGAACGACTCCAGTAAAAAATGGTTCATATCTCGCAAGCCATATTTCCGATAAATATGGCAACCATAAAAATGGTGTCTCCGCATGCGGACGATGCTGGCACACCCTTTTTATGGGAGCAGGACATTGGGAAATGCCCCAGGCGTGATATCAGCCAATGGGGAACTGGCAGACAGGTCATGAGTCCCCTCGTTCTGTAGCTAAATTCATAACTGTCACAATGAGAGCATTGGCGTCCGTCTACGACGCTCCCAGGCAAAGTTATGGCCCATATTCCATGTTGTGGATTTTGTCCATAACTCCAGCCAGGGGTGGAGCAGTGCTCCCTCTGAGGTCACGAAGGTAGGAGGGGACCTGGATTTGCCCAGGTTGATAACCCTACTTCGGCCATTTTCCAGTGTTCTTTCGCTGGGGGTCACGTGCAGGAAACATCTGTGGGAGTTCCTAGAAACCTGGTCCACAGCGCCCCCCTGTGGCCAGACGCACAAGGTAACTGATTGAAATGCATACCTGTTTGTAAATCATGCTTTATCTGTAACTGTACTCTGACATATGTATATTCTGTAGATTCCCTATTGTATATATTGTAGTTTCTAGTGTGCTTTAGGCTGATTAAATTATATAATTAATCTTGGGCTGTTCTGTTATCTCGATCTTGAATCCCACGTCTGTGTGTTCGGCTAATAGTTACCGTGAAGCGGTTGGTGGCAGCGAGTTGTGCCAAGGATTATTGTGGGGAGGCCAGTGAGATTCGGGAAGATATTATATATTCCGCCCGCGGAGGTCGGGGGAATATATACCCTACTCTCACCGGGGACCCTTCAATAATCGGCATAAGTAGTATAGCGGCCTCCTTGCTTATTGTCGGGCAATTCCATAATTGGCCTGACTATAAGAGGGGCGCTAGAGAGCGCGTCACGTGCTCTGTCTGTCGGTCGGGAGGTATAAAGGAGGGGTGACCCCCACTTGTTACCCCCCGATTGTGACGTACTGGTAGCCAGCGCGGGGGATTTCTGAGTGACCCCCCCGGTGGTTTGTGACAATATTCTTATCCTGGTGCTCTGCTCAGGGAGTGTCTCCCTGGCCATTTGCATTACCTACCTTTCTTTCTTTCCTGCAATCTGGGTTAGAAAAAGGTTTGTCGCTCGGCTCCCTTAAAGGGCAGGTCTCGGCGCTATCCGTCTTTTTTCAGAGGCGTTTGGCACGCCTTCCTAAGGTGCGCACGTTCCTACAGGGGGTTTGCCATATCGTACCCCCGTACAAGCGGCCGTTAGATCCATGGGATCTGAACAGGGTACTAGTTGCCCTCCAGAAGCCGCCCTTCGAGCCTCTGAGGGAGGTTTCACTTTCTAGACTATCACAGAAAGTGGCTTTTCTGGTAGCGATCACATCTCTTCGGAGAGTGTCTGAGCTGGCAGCGCTGTCATCCAAGGCTCCCTTCCTGGTCTTCCACCAGGACAAGGTAGTGCTGCGCCCCATTCAGGAGTTTCTCCCGAAGGTGGTATCCTCTTTTCATCTTAATCAGGATATCTCTTTACCTTCGTTTTGTCCTCATGCAGTTCATCGGTATGAGAAGGATTTGCATTTGTTAGATCTGGTGAGAGCACTCAGAATCTACATTTCCCGCACGGCGCCCTTGCGCCGTTCGGATGCACTCTTTGTCCTTGTCGCTGGTAAGCGCAAAGGGTCGCAGGCTTCTAAGGCCACCCTGGCTCGATGGATCAAAGAACCAATTCTTGAAGCCTACCGTTCTGCTGGGCTTCCGGTTCCATCAGGGCTGAAGGCCCATTCTACCAGAGCCGTGGGTGCGTCCTGGGCATTGCGACACCAGGCTACGGCTCAACAGGTGTGCCAGGCAGCTACCTGGTCGAGTCTGCACACTTTCACCAAACATTATCAGGTGCATACCTATGCTTCGGCGGACGCCAGCCTAGGTAGAAGAGTCCTGCAGGCGGCAGTTGCCTCCCTATAGGGGAGGGCTGTCTTGCAGCTCTAACATGAGGTATTCTTTACCCACCCAGGGACAGCTTTTGGACGTCCCAATCGTCTGGGTCTCCCAATAGAGCGCCGAAGAAGAAGGGAATTTTGTTACTTACCGTAAATTCCTTTTCTTCTAGCTCTTATTGGGAGACCCAGCACCCGCCCTGTTGTCCTTCGGGATTTTTTGGTTTGTTTGCGGGTACACATGTTGTTCATGTTGAACGGTTTTCAGTTCTCCGATGTTACTCGGAGTGAATTTGTTTAAACCAGTTATTGGCTTTCCTCCTTCTTGCTTTTGCACTAAAACTGGTGAGCCAGTGATCCCACTGGGGGTGTATAGCCAGAAGGGGAGGGGCCTTACACTTTTTAGTGTAATTGCTTTGTGTGGCCTCCGGAGGCAGTGCTATACACCCAATCGTCTGGGTCTCCCAATAAGAGCTAGAAGAAAAGGAATTTACGGTAAGTAACAAAATTCCCTTTCGTCAATTCTCCGCTGGCACCAATACATGTCGAGAGCGGTCCCCTGCACGTCAGGAGAGACGGAAACCCTCTTTTAAGGCAACACCCCACTGGCGTTCCTGGCGTTCCCGTGGCCAGCAGTCCAAGCCCTCCAGCTCCAGATCCAACAGATTCTCCTCCGCATGACTGGGCCCCCGTCCCCGGATCCTCATCCAGGGTCGGCGGTCGTCTCCGCATGTTCAGAAGCACGTGGCTTTCCGTGATAGACGACGCCTGGGTTCGAGACGTCGTCTCTCACGGCTACAAGATAGAGTTTTCTTCTCTCCCAGGCTCATGCTTCGTCAAGTCCAAACCCCCCAAGGATCCCTCCCTCACCAAGGGCTTCTTCGCAGCCATCCAGTCCATGCGAGACTCTGGGGTCATCACCCCCGTCCCCCCTCAAGACAGATTCCGGGGTTTTTATTCAAACCTCTTCGTGGTACCGAAGAAGAATGGCACAGTCCGCCCCATTCTGGATCTCAAGCGCCTCAACAGGCGGGTCCGTCTCCGGCGATTCCGCATGGAGTCTCTGCGCTCAGTGATAGCGTCCATGGAACCCAGGGAGTTCCTTTGCTCGGTGGACATCCAGGACGCCTATCTCCACATCCCGATCTTTCCAGCTCATCAGAGATTCTTACGCTTTGTGGTCCAGGAGCAACACTTTCAGTTCACTGCTCTCCCATTCGGGCTCTCGACAGCTCCCAGAGTCTTCACCAAGGTGATGGCTACTGTCATGGCTATTCTTCGGACCCGGGGAATTATAGCCATCCCGTACCTGGACGACATTTTGATCAAGGCTCCCTCGGCGTCGGAGTGCCGCGACAGTCTCAACATCACTCTGGATACGCTAACCCGTCTCGGCTGGTTGATCAACCGACCAAAGTCATCTCTGATCCCGGCTCAACGCATCTCATTCCTCGACATGATATTCGACACCACGCAGGCGAGGGTTCTTCTGCCCAAGGACAAGCTCTCAGCTATCCTCAGGGGGATTTGGAAGCTCCAACGCGCACCCCGTTGCTCCCTTCGGTACTGCATGAGCATTCTCGGGAAGATGGTGGCGTCAATGAAAGCGGTGCCCTACAGTCAATTCCATACTCGCCCTCTTCAGGGTCTCCTTCTAGCAGCATGGGACAAGTCTCTTCACTCCCTGGATCGGCCAATTGCGATCCCTCCTCGAGTCAGAGAGTCATTGGAATGGTAGAAATGCTCTCCCCTCACCCTCCAAGGGAGATCATTTCTTCCCCTTAGATGGAAGGTCATCACGACAGCCGCCAGCCTGCTAGGCTGGGGAGCCACATTCCAAGACCTTACAGTTCAGGGTCGCTGGACCGAGCCGGAAACCAAGCTTCCCATAAACATCTTGGAACTCAGATCAGTTCGCCTGGCTCTCCTTCACTGGGAGTCCCTGCTTCTATGACACCCAATTCGGGTACAGTCCGACAATGCGACCACTGTGGCCTATATAAACCATCAGGGCGGAACACGCAACCGAGCGACGATGAGAGAGGTATCTCAAATCCTCGACTGGGCCGAACAGAACATCCCAGCGATTTCGGCAGTCCACATCCCGGGTGTGGACAATTGGGCCGCCGACTTCCTCAGCCGAGAAGGCCTCGACGCGGGAGAGTGGTCCCTCAATCCCAGAATCTTCCAGCAGATCTGTTCCAGGTGGGGGACCCCCGACGTGGATCTCCTGGCCTCCAGGTGGAATCACAAGGTGCCCCAGTTCGTCTCCAGAGCAAGAGACCCACTGGCGCTCGCAACAGACGCCCTAGCGATCCCCTGGTCGCAGTTCTCTCTGCCGTACCTCTTTCCTCCGCTTCCGCTTATCCCCAAGCTAGTCAAGAACATCAAAGCGGAAGGAGTTCCGGTGATTCTCGTGGCCCCGGATTTGCCCCGTCGCCCGTGGTACGCAGAGCTCGTGCACCTTCTCGCCGATGTTCCGTGGAGACTTCCAGACGTCCAGGACCTTCTCACTCAGGGGCCTTTTCTTCACCAGAATTCAGTCGCTCAATTTAACGGCATGGCTGTTGAAGCCGCAGTACTAACTTCCTCGGGATTCTCAGAAAGAGTCGTCCAGACAATGATCAAAGCACGGAAGCCTTCCTCGTCCCGCATCTACCACCGGACGTGGAAGGCCTATTTCCGCTGGTGCGAAGCTAACCAGGTCACAGCCATGACCTTCTCCTTGCCAGTTCTGTTGTCCTTCCTGCAGTCTGGTCTGGATGCTGGATTAGCACTCAGCTCCCTCAAGGGCCAAGTGTCTGCTCTTTCCATTCTCTTTCAAAAGAGGATTGCCTCTCGCTCACAGGTTCGCACATTCATTCAGGGGGCTGCGCATGCGGTGCCCCCCGTTCAACCTCCGGTGGAGCCCTGGGACCTCAACCTGGTTCTGTCTGTTCTTCAGCATTCCCCCTTCGAACCTATCCAGGAGGTGTCTCTAACGTTCCTCTCTTGGAAGGTCGCCTTCTTAGTTGCCATCACGTCAATCAGGCGGGTATCTGAACTAGCGGCGCTTTCCTGCCGCTCTCCATATCTTGTCTTCGACCAGGATAAGGTAGTCCTCCGTCCGGTACCGTCCTTTCTGCCCAAGGTGGTCTCCTCTTTCCATCTCAACGAGGACATTGTTCTGCCCTCTTTTTGTCCGAAACCTTCGCACCCTCGTGAGGTTCTTCTCCACAAGCTGGACTTGGTCAGAGCTCTCCGCCTGTACATTTCCAGGACGTCTCAATTCAGACAGTCGGTTTCGCTCTTTGCCCTTCCGTCCGGCCTGCGCAGAGGCCTACCTGCCTCCAAGTCCTCCATTGCGCGATGGATTCGCTCTGCCGTACTGGAAGCCTACCGGGTAAGAGGGAGAACGCGCCCACTCAGGATTACGGCCCATTCCACCAGGGCGGTGGGAGCCTCGTGGGCGGTCCGTCACCATGCTCCAGCGTCGCAGCTTTGCAAGGCGGCCACCTGGTCTTCGCTCCACACTTTCACAAAGTTCTACAGGGCCTCGGTAGACGAGTTCTGCAGGCTGCAGTGGACCGAGGTCAGCCCTGAGAGTAACATTGGACCCACCCGTGGGACTGCTTTAGGACGTCCCATGGTCTCTGTGTCCCCCAATGAAGCGATAAAGAAAAGTAGATTTTGGGTACTCACCGTAAAATCTTTCTTGGAGCCTTCATTGGGGGACACAGCACTCGCCCTTGTGTTGGACATGTGTTACTGTTGAATGTTGAGTTTAATGTTCACTTCTGTAAGATTGTTCGTTCTTTACTGTTGTCTCCTATTGCTTTATCACTAACTGAGGAATCATTGCCAGTTGGTGGGTGTATACTGCATAGGAGGAGTTTTCCTTGTTTTGCTTAGTGTCGCCTCCTAGTGGCAGCAGCATACAACCCATGGTCTCTGTCCCCCAATGAAGGCTCCAAGAAAGAGATTTTACGGTGAGTACCCAAAATCTACTTTTATTTATATATATATATATATATATATATTTATTGTGTGTGTGGATATATATATCCAGTATATATGCGTGTGTGTGTCTATAGCTATACAATACAGACCATAAGTTTGGACACACCTCATTCAAAGAGTGTTTTTCATGACTCTGAAAATTGTAGATTCACATTGAAGGCATCAAAACTATGAATTAAAACATGAGGAATAAAATACTTAACAAAAAAGTGTGAAACAACTGAAAATATGTCTTATATTCTAGGTTCTTCAAAGTAGCCATCTTTTGCTTTGATTACTGCTTTGCACACTCTTGGCATTCTCTTGATGAGCTTCATGGTTTTCACTTCACAGGTGTGCCCACTAAGGTTTAATAAGTGGGATTTCTTGCCTTATAAATGGGGTTGGGACCATCAGTTGTGTTGTGCAGCAGTCTGGTGGATACACAGCTGATAGTCATACTGAATAGACTGTTAGAATTTGTATTATGGCAAGAAAAAAGCATCAAAGTAAAGAAAAGCAAGTGGCCATCATTACTTTAAGAAATGAAGGTCAGTCAGTCTGAAAAATTGGGAAAACTTTGAAAGTGTCCCCAAGTGCAGTGGCAAAAACCATGAAACGCTACAAAGAAACTGGCTCAGATGAGGACCGCCCCAGGAAAGGAAGACCAAGAGTCACCTCTGCTGCGGAGGATAAGTTTATCCAAGTCACCAGCCTCAGAAATCGCAGGTTAACAGCAGCTCAGATTAAAGACCAGGTCAATGCCACACAGAGTTCTAGCAGCAGACACATCTCTAGAACTACTGTTAAGAGGAGACTTTGTGCAGCAGGCCTTCATGGTAAAATAGCTGCTAGGAAACCACTGCTAAGGACAGGCAACAAGCAGAAGAGACTTGTTTGGGCTAAAGAACACAAGGAATGGACATTAGACCAGAGGAAATCTGTGCTTTGGTCTGATGAGTCCAAATTTGAGATCTTTGTATCCAACCACTCTGACTTTGTGCTACGCAGAAAAGGTGAACGGATGGACTCTACATGCTTGGTTCCCACCGTGAAGCATGGAGGAAGAGGTGTGATGGTGTGGGGGTGCTTTGCTGGTGACACTGTTGGAGATTTATTCAAAATTGAAGGCATACAGAACCAGCATGGCTACCACAGCATCTTGCAGCGGCGTGCTATTCCTTCCGTTTTGCGTTTATTTGGACCATCATTTATTTTTCAACAGGACAATGACCCCCAAACACACCTCCAGGCTGTGTAAGGGCTATTTGAGTAAGAAGGAGAGTGATGGGGTGCTACGCCAGATGACCTGGCCTCCACAGTCACCAGACCTGAACCCAATCGAGATGGTTTGGGGTGAGCTGGACCACAGAGTGAAGGCAAAAGGGCCAACAAGTGCTAAGCATCTCTGGGAACTCCTTCAAGACTGTTGGAAGACCATTTCCGGTGACTACCTCTTGAAGCTCATCAAGAGAATGTCAAGCTTGTGCAAAGCAGTAATCAAAGCAAAAGGTGGCTACTTTGAAGAGCCTAGAATATAAGACATATTTTCAGTTGTTTCACACTTTTTTGTAAAGTATTTCATTCCACATGTGTTAATTCATAGTTTTGACGCCTTGAATGTGAATCTACAATTTTCAGAGTCATGAAAAAAAAGAAAACTCTTTGAATGAGAAGGTGTGTCCAACCTTTTGGTCTGTACTGTGTATATATATATATATATATATATATATATATATATATATATATATGTGTGGAACAACAGGTCGCAGAAGAACTCAGTCTCAGGCCAAGGTGTCTTGCAACTGGTTTTTACTCACTTTCAAATGCTTCAAGTGGCACCCGGGCGATGCTGAGATACACCAAGTGAGAACCAGGTATCATTCAGGCTGGTTTAAGGGTGATCGTTAGCTAGCCTTCCTAGCACTTCTTGTTTCGGACAACCCTTGACTTAAAGTACCGTGGGATTCATCCAGGGAAGTCGCAACTGCCTTTTCTCCCCTTTCTGGCCCGTTTGCTGGCAGCGTGGACCAAGGAAGATGACTCCAGGCTCTATCCTTATGGGCCCCCTCGTTGCTGCTGATGCTCGGACTCTGTTTTGGTTGGTGTGGGACTTGTGGTCCACCCCACCGGCAGGTTTAGCAGATCACTAAATGGATGTCTGGCTCTAGGGACCTGTTCCCCGTGCGTGCCTAGCCACCAGAGGTCTCCGTACACGACCAGCTGACTTCCTCAGCGTCTTTCTGTCCAACTTCTGGTGACCGTTCTCCCCCGCCTTCGGCCACTACACGTGCAGGGTCTGACTAGCGTGCCCGCTCTCCTGCGTCTCAATTTCAGACTGGCTACCTCCAGCTCCTTTTGCTCACTGCCACTGCAACCTAGCTTCCAGCCTCTCTACCCCACCCCTTGATTGGATGTGGAGGCACGCCCCCTCCGGGGTCTGCCCAGAGGTCCCCTCAAGAATGTGGGAGACCTGGTTGCTATGTGTCTTTGAGTACACACCCTATTCCAGCCTTTAGGATTACCTGTTTGCACTAACCCAACATGGGTGCAGTACTCAGTGACGCCTGACTAGGTCAGGGGCGCCACACTAATTTTCAGTTACCGTATTTATTTTTTAAAACTGTTTAAAATAAGTAATAAATTCCATTCAACTTCATAATTGTGTCCCACTTGTTGTTGATTCACCATTAATTTATTTTTTTTTCTGTTTATGTTTGAAGCCTGAAATGTGGGAAAAGGTTGAAAAATTCAAGTGGGCCGAATACGTTCGCAAGGCACTGTATTTCTGAGGCTTTTAGAGCCTCGGGCAGCATGTGCATTGCGTTCTGAGATCGCAGTGATGTGCACAAACTTCTGATTGAGCCCTCATACAGATCCAGATCGGCGGCACGGTGGCTCAGTGGTTAGCACTGCAGTCTTGTGGTGTCTCAGTGGTTAGCACTGCAGTCTTGCAGTGCTGGGGTCCTGGGTTCAAATCCCACCAAGGACACCATCTGCAAGGAGTTTGTATGTTCTCCCCGTGTTTTCGTGGGTTTCCTCCGGGTTCTCCGGTTTCCTCCCACACTCCAAAGACATACTGATAGGGACTCTAGATTGTGATCCCCAATGGGGACAGTGTTCCTGATGCATGTAAAGCGCTGCAGAATATGTTAGCGCTATATAAAAATAAAGATTTGAAGATTTGATCCATACACATAAAGTTAAAGTCGGCAGGAACAGACAACAATCTGTGTATCGGACTTTCCTCCTCTATCCGATGTCAAGGGAGAGACGGATCTGGTGTGGTGGAATTCCAATGGTTGTGGATGTGTCACTTACTGAGCTGCTTGCTGTCATTTTGATAAAATCAGTGTTTTCTCTGCTGCAGATCTAGCAGTTATACAGAACTCATGAATATGCTGGACTACCTGAAGCTCGTCAAGTAGTCCTCTAATGATAATCTCCTGCTGATTAAACTGTGATTTTAACAAAACTACACTAAGCAGCCAGTAAGTGACACATCACTGGAATCAGGGTCTCTGCCCCTACATAATGCTGCTCTCAGATTAGGTGGGAAAAACCTGGTAAGATTCCCTTTAAGCATATGTCACACTAGTTGAAATGGTGAGCATATCTCTTTCTTCTCTTTCATCCATGTATACCAAATAAGACCCTATTTTTGTGCCTTTGCTCCCTAGTGTTTTTTCATCACCTATCCGTGGGATAGGTGATAACTTCCTGATCAGTGTGTGTCCAACCACCGGGACCCGCACTCATCAGGAATTCGGGGAATTGTTATCCCTGTTACAGAATGGGGCGGCTTGTTGGATGTGTGCCCCATTCATTCTCAATGTGTGAAAAAACAGAAGATATCAGCTCTATAGGGCAAGAATAGACTGAGCATGTGCACTGCTGCTCAATTCCAAGTTCTCTCTACTCCCGCTGGAAGCATTATTATGTTTTCCCTTATAAATAGTGAGTTCTTAGTATTATACATACACACATCTATGTACTATAGATTGTAGTTACTGCAAACTAGGTTCTCTTTGTTGGCTAAAAATACTTCTCATAAGAGTATATTTTTTGAAATATGTAGTGTGATCTCTGCCCGAGCCTGTCCTATGGCACAGCGATTGCTCCATACCCTCAACGAAAAGCAACTTATGTCCCTTTAAAAACAAAAAATCTGTAAAGAAATATTTTGCCCCATACACTACTGGACCTAATATTGATGAGCGAGCACTACCATGCTCGGGTGCTCGGTACTCGTAACTAGTGATGAGCGGGCACTACCATGCTCAGGTGCTCGGTACTCGTAACTAGTGATGAGCGGGCACTACCATGCTCGGGGGCTCAGTACTCGTAACTAGTGATGAGCGGGCACTACCATGCTCGGGTGATCAGTACTCGTAACTAGTGATGAGCGGGCACTACCATGCTCGGGTCTCGTAACTAGTGATGAGCGGGCACTACCATGCTCGGGTGCTCGGTACTCGTAACTAGTGATGAGCGGGCACTACCATGCTCGGGGGCTCAGTACTCGTAACTAGTGATGAGCGGACACTACCATGCTCAGGTGCTCAGTACTCTTAACTACTGATGAGCGGGCACTACCATGCTCGGGTGCTCAGTACTCGTAACTACTGATGAGCGGGCACTACCATGCTCGGGTGCTCAGTACTCGTAACTAGTGATGAGCGGGCACTACCATGCTCAGGTGCTCAGTACTCGTAACTAGTGATGAGCGGGCACTACCATGCTCAGGTGCTCAGTACTCGTAACTAGTGATGAGCGGGCACTACCATGCTCGGGTGCTCAGTACTCGTAACTAGTGATGAGCGGGCACTACCATGCTCAGGTGCTCAATACTGGTAACTAGTGATGAGCGGGCACTACCATGCTCGGGTGCTTTGTACTCGTAACTAGTGATGAGCGGGCACTACCATGCTCGGGTGCTTTGTACTCGTAACTAGTGATGAGCGGGCACTACCATGCTCGGGTGCTCAGTACTCGTAACTAGTGATGAGCGAGCACTACCATGCTCGGGTGCTCATTACTCGTAACTAGTGATGAGCGGGCACTACCATGCTCGGGTGCCCAGTACTCGTAACTAGTGATGAGCGAGCACTACCATGCTCATTTGCTCAGTACTCGTAACTAGTGATGAGCGGGCACAACCATGCTCTGGTACTCAGTACTCGTAAATAGTGATGAGCGGGCACTACCATGCTCTGGTACTCAGTACTCGTAACTAGTGATGAGCGGGCACTACCATGCTCGGGTGCTCAGTACTCGTAACTAGTGATGAGCGGGCAATACCATGCTCGGGTGCTCAGTACTCGTAACTAGTAATGAGCGGGCACTACCATGCTCAGGTGGTCAGTACTAGTGATAATGAGCGGGCACTACCATGCTCGGGTGCTCAGTACTCGTAACTAGTAATGAGCGGGCACTACCATGCTCGGGTGCTCAGTACTTGTAACTAGTGATGAGCGGCCACTACCATGCTCGGGTGCTCAGCACTCGTAACTAGTAATGAGCGGGCACTACCATGCTCGGGTGCTCAGTACTCGTAACTAGTGATGAGCGGTCACTACCATGAACGGGCACTACCATGCTCGGGTGTTCAGTACTCATAACTAGTAATGAGCGGGCACTACCATGCTCGGGTGCTCAGTACTCGTAACTAGTAATGAGCGGGCACTACCATGCTCGGGTGTTCAGTACTCATAACTAGTAATGAGCGGGCACTACCATGCTCGGGTGCTCAGTACTCGTAACTAGTGATGAGCGGTCACTACCATGCTCGGGTGCTCAGTACTCGTAACTAGTGATGAGCGGACACTACCATGCTCAGGTGCTCAGTACTTGTAACTAGTAATGATCGAGCACTACCATGCTCGGGTGCTCAGTACTCGTAACTAGTGATGAGCGGGCACTACCATGCTCGGGTGCTCAGTACTGGTAACTAGTGATGAGCGGGCACTACCATGCTCGGGTGCCCAGTACTTGTAACTAGTGATGAGCGGGCACTACCATGCTCGAGTGCTCAGTACTCGTAACTAGTGATGAGCGAGCACTACCATGCTCAGGTGATCAGTACTCATAACTAGTGATGAGCGGGCACTACCATGCTCGGGTGCTCAGTACTGGTAACTAGTGATGAGCGGGCACTACCATGCTCGGGTGCCCAGTACTTGTAACTAGTGATGAGCGGGCACTACCATGCTCGGGTGCTCAGTACATGTAACTAGTGATGAGCGAGCACTACCATGCTCAGGTGATCAGTACTCATAACTAGTGATGAGCGGCACTACCATGCTCAGGTGCTCAGTACATGTAACTAGTGATGAGCGGGCACTACCATGCTCGGGACTTGTAATGAGTAATCAGATGCTCAGACTCGAGTACTGAGTATAATGGAAGTCAATGGGGAAGTACCTGCTAAATATGAAAGATCAGATGAAAATGTAGCTACTGATTCTTTAACTCTATGGGCTGAACAATAAAATAGAACTATATACAATGTATAGGAATTCCATAGATGCGCAGCCCTGTAATAAGCGCAGCGGTCGCGGTATATAGACTGAGCACCCTCAGTTTGCCGCCCTTTTATTGCGGTGCGACTTCCCCAGCAGATAGATCTCTGCGGACTCCATCCGGCTGGCTTTAGGCTTCACAGTCCTCAGGAGCTGGAATCTCTGCCGCAGCTTGTCTCTTATTAGGTCGCTTTCTCCGCCATCCCAGATCTTACACAAGAAGCTGCCTCCGGGTCTCAGGACGGAGTCAGACAGGTCCAGTAGAGACAGACACATGCTGACAAGTCTCTGGTGATCCAGGTCTTTGATGCCGCTGGCATTGGGGGCCATGTCACTTACGATGACGTCAGCCTGTCCGGAAGGGAGGAGCGCGGAGATTTTCCTATGGGTGGCAGGATCTGTAAGGTCACATTTAGGGAGGAACACGGCTCCTTCCAGCGGATTTATGTGAAGAAGATCAACCCCCAGGACGAACCCGACACGCGCTGCAGGGTCTAGAGTAAAAACGACAAGAAGTGAATGGAAGCAGAGGAGACTACATAGAAGTATACATCGAAACGTTTTCACCCCAATGTCATAATTATTCACCCCCCTCATGACAAGCGTCTTTAGTACCAAGAGCCATTTTCATTGTTCTGACCTGCTGCAGACATTGGCTCTGGCAGCATCCGTGAAGAATCTTAGCCCATTCCTCCTGGGTAATGGCCGCCAGGTCACTAATAGTTTTGGGTTTGCCTGCTGTAACACCTTCTACAAACACTACCAAAGAATAATATACGGTTCATGTCAGGTGCGAGCATCAGCCACTCCAGTATCTTCCAGGAATTCTTCTCAAACAAAGCCCTGGTGGACTTTGAGGTATGCTTGGGGTCATTGTCCTGTTGGGAGATCAACTGACCAAAGCTTCCTCTTCCTCACAGAAGGCATGATGTTTTTTCCTAGGATGTCCTGATACTTTATTGAATCCATCTTGCCCTCTTCACGCTGCAGGTTTCCTGTGCCAGAAGAAAAAAAAGCAGTCGCAGACTGTCATCGAGCCCCCACCATGCTTCACTGAGCCCCTATCATGCTTCACTGTAGGCAGCAACGAGTCCCCACCATGCTTCACTCTAGACATAACAATGTTCCCACCATGCTTCACTGTAGGCATCACCACCGAGCCACCACCATGCTTCACTGTACACACCACTGAGCCCACACCATGCTTCACTGTAGGAGTCAGAGCCCCCACCATGCCTCATTGTAGGCATCACAGAGCCCCTACCATACCTCACTGTAGACACCACTGAGCCCACACCATGCTTCACTGTAGAAGTCAGAGCCCCCACCATGGCTCATTGTAGGCATCACAGAGCCCCTACCATGCCTCACTGTAAACATCACTGAGTCCCCACCATGCTTCACTGTAAGAGTCACCGAATTCCCACCATGCTTCACTGTAAGCATTACCGAATTCCCACCATACTTCACTGTAGGCATCACCAAGTTCCCACAATGCTTCACTGTAGGCATCACCGAGTTCCCACAATGCTTCACTGTAGCCTTCACCGAGTTTCCACCATGCTTCACTGTAGCCTTCACCGAGTTCCCACCATGCTTCACTGTAGGCATCACCGAGTCCCCACCATGCTTCACTGTAGGAATCACTGAGCCTTCACCATGCCTCACTGTAGGAATCACCGACCCACCACCATACCTCACTGTAGGCATCACTGAGCGCCTATCATGCTTCACTGTAGGCAGCAACGAGTCCCCACCATGCTTCACTGTAGACACCACTGAGCCCACACCATGCTTCACCGCAGGAGTCAGAGCCTCCACCATACCTCATTGTAGGCATCACAAAGCCCCTACCATACCTCACTGTAGGCATCACAGAGCCCCTACCATGCTTCACTGTAGGCACCACTGAGTCCCCACCATGCTTCACTGTAGACACCCCTGAGCCCACACCATGCTTCACTGTAGGAGTCAGAACCCCCACCATGGCTCATTGTAGGCATCACAGAGCCCCTACCATGCCTCACTGTAGGCATTACAAAGCCCCTACCATACCTCACTGTAGGCATCACAGAGCCCCTACCATGCTTCACTGTATGCACCACTGAGTCCCCACCATGCTTCACTGTAGACATCACTGAGCCCACACCATGCTTCACTGTACTAGTCAGAGCCCCCACCATTCCTCACTGTAGGCATCACTGAGTCCCCACCATGCTTCACTGTAAGAGTCACCGAGTTCTCACCATGCTTCACTGTAGGTATCACCGAGTTCCCACCATGCTCCACTGTAGGCATCACAGAGTTCCCACAATGCTTCACTGTAGGCATCACCAAGTTCCCACCATGCTTCACTGTAGGTTTCACAGAGTTCCCACCATGCTTCACTGTAGGCATCACCGAGTTCCCACCATGCTTCACTGTAGGTTTCACAGAGTTCCCACCATGCTTCACTGTAGGCATCACAGAGTTCCCACAATGCTTCACTGTAGGCATCACCGAGTTCCCACCATGCTTCACTGTAGGTTTCACAGAGTTCCCACCATGCTTCACTGTAGGCATCACCAAGTGCCCACCATGCTTCACTATAGGAATCACCGACCCACCACCATACCTCACTGTAGACATCACCAAGCCTCCACCATGCCTCACTATTGACACCACCGAGCCCCCACCATGCTTCACTGTAGCACTCACCGAGCCATCACTATACCTCACTGTAGATATCACTGAGCCACCAACATGCATCATTGTAGGCAGGCTGTTCTTTTTAGCATATACATCATTATTCCTCATTTACAAATATCGTTGATCCATAGGCCTGAGAAGTTTCAGTTATGTTTCCTCACTTCACAGAACAGAATTCTTAAACCTCTGTCACTTACTTAAAAGGTTTTAAGCATATAGGAGCCGACTTTTCTTGTGCTTTTGGATCATTCGACGTGTACGTCTTGGCGCTTGGGAATGGAGACCTTTTGCATCACGTTTCAGCAGGTTACAACAGCCACAGGGGCTCAGCTACATATTAAGGACGCTTGTCCTGAAGGGGGACAATAATCCTGAGACTGCAGTAGTCAGAAAAAGTGGTGTTTTGTGCTAAATTTAGTGAATCCAGTTATAGTCATTGCTTTGAGATCTTTCCATTGTTCTTGTTTCACAGGTTTATTGCAGAAAGTGTGAAAATGTGGATATTGAGGCGAATACTTGTGATTGTAACTCTACATCATCTGCATACCCAGTTTGGCCCATGTAATAATGAACCAAGGGGTTTTCAGGAACAGCGCCACTCATATCTACTGGCCAAGTCTAGTATTGCACTTCAGCCCCATTCACCTGAATGAGAGGAGTTGTAATATTGGACACAATCCAGGGATAAAAAGTGGCACAGTATTTGGTAAGATCCTTTTCCCAATCTCTTACAATGCCTTTATGACAAAGCCCTGTCTTCGAGCCTCAGTATTACATCAGGGAATCACACACCAAGCAGAAAGAAATATGTTCTTACAATTTTCTTACCTTTTCCCAAGGAATTTACTTTGTCCACGAGCACCTGACTCCAGGCCCCGGGGGCCGCACCGCAGTCTATAACGTGGTGCCCCGGCTGCAGGATCTTCTGCTCCTTGTCCATCTCCAGCAGTTTGAAGGCGCTGCGACATCGGTAATTTTGAGCATGTGCGGTCTTTACATAGGGATCCCTCCGCTGCCTGGCAAGCCATAACTGCTCTGCCCCCGTCTTGGCCTTCTGCACCCCTACAGACATATGCAGGCTGCGGAGGCACTGTGGTGCCCAACAAAGGCTGGAAAAGGAATGCATTATAGTTATTAAAGGGGGTTTTCACGTGAACAAAGTTAATTTTAATCAATAGATCTTGGAATAATAATAATTTCCACAATTGGATGTGATTAAAAATAATGTTCCTGTGCTGAGATAATCTTATATATGTGTCTCTGCTGTGTACTGTGTAATGGCCGTGTCTGACCGTACAGGTGTAACTTTTTAGAAGGTTGCTAACCATTGCAAATAATTTAAATATAACAAATAAACTTGGCAGAGATGTAAATTATAGACTTCTAGACAACAGTTGTTAAATCCAATAAACATACAAAGTTAAAAAATTAATTCTATATATATTCGTTGTTGGTCAGATCTTGTTCAATTCCAACACTTGGTATAAAGATTAAATTTTAGGTTGTATACTTCTGTTTTTGTGTGGGGGGGGGTGTTGTGCTCTTAGAAACGTAAGTTCATTGCCCCTCGATATATTATTCAAAGGGTATTCTGCTTTAATAGCTGTGTTTGTAGTTTCAATACAATCAGTGTTTTATCAGCAGGAGATTATCACTACAGGTCTAGGTGTCTCATGCCTACTGGTCAAACCACACCCCCTGCATTAATTGGCAGCTTTCTGTCAATATACATTGTACATAGAAAGCTGCCAATCAAAGGTGTGGGCGGGGTTATACAGGGATCAGCACTAAGAGTTCTGATAGATAGGCAGGAGAGAAAACTGTGATTGTATCAAAATGACAGGAAGCAGCTCAGTAAGTGACACATCGCTGGAATCAGGGTCTCTGTCTCTACATTATGCTGCTCTCAGATTACATATCAGAAATACTGACCGATTTCCTTTAAGCTACAACAGACTCATAACATAAGGCCTCTTTCACACATCTGTGTATTAAACGCATGTGTGTGATGGTCTGTGGGGAAAGTACGAAAAACCGTCCATGTGTCCGCGTGTTTTCTACGTGTGCTGTTCGTGTGCCATCCGTGTGACACCAGGATAGCACACAGACAGCATGAGCTGTATACTTACCTGTCTCCAGCGCTGCTGTTACGTCCGGGTCCACCATCAGTGCAGTGAATGTGCATGAGGCTTAATGAGCAGGACCCAGAAACAACAGCAGCGCCGGAGCCAGGTAAGTATATATATATTTTTTTCTGTTACACTGATGTCACAAAGGATCACATCGGTGTGCGGGCCGTGTGGCATTCATACTGCCGGCACAAAACGGACATGTCGCCCTGTGGAGCAGACGAACACGCGTGTGCTCTACACGGACACCCTGTCCATGTGAAAACATGGACGAGTGCGCAAACCCATTGAATTTAATGGGTCTGTGTCCGTGTCTCTGGTATGTGTGAAAACGGACGCTACACGTCCCGGCAACACGGACGTGTGAAGGAGGCCTAAGTGTGGTGCGGAGGATACACAGATACAGGAGCTGCTGGCTCCAAGCACTAAGACAGTACATTAGTAGTAGTACATTGTGGCGTCTTCTGTCTCTTTTGACTATTTTGTTTGAAGAATATTTTGCCGTGAGTCTTAGATCAAAGGTAAAGTCACGGCATCGAGGGCACAGATCTCGGAGACGCGGCACTACGGCTGCGGTGCGTAACATTAGGGTAATCATGAGACGAGGACTTTCAGAGGAGAAAAATATGGAATGATTCTTCTTCCCATTGGGACATTTTACCCATAAAAACATTATTTCACATTTATAGCGGCTTTCAATCGCAGGTAATCCGGGCACCAGCGGCTCTTTATGTGCAGATGAATGGTCTCCGAGGCCTCATTGTGGCCGTCAGATCAGTCTTTACGCTCAGAGATGTTTCATTTTATGCCATGAATATTCTCCAATATTTGCTGGAGATTTACAAATACAATTAGTGCAGGTTTTACGTTTGGTTTTTTTCGGGAACAAACGTGGTGATCAGCATGCAAGGAAGCACGGCAGAGACAACGTGGCTGCAATATGCAAACACATGAAATGCTTTCCAAAATTCGGAATAAAAAGTGCTCAGACTGGCGGAACGGTGCAATGCAATAAATTAATGGAGCTTTACTGGTTTCCCACTCGGAAAGAACCTTGAGACTAAATTTAGTAAGGCTATGTGTTCACACACTGCGTTTTACCCGCGTTTTTGGTGCGTTTTTTGCTACAGAAAGTAGCGGTAAAAACGCACCGAAAACGCACCAAATCGCGGTAAAAACGCAGGTGCGTTATTGGTGCGTTTTTTTTAATGCAGGTGCGCTAATCCTTCACTCTCAAGAAATTTCATAAGAAAAGTCCTTTTTCCGGTGTGCACATAGCCTAAATGTAATGAGCCATTACTTGCATTACCAGCTGTTTCCAGCAGAGGGCAGCGCGATATTGCTGCACAGTGGATATGAATGAATGGGAAAGCACGGAGAGGTACGTTGCGGTTTGTTTTGTGATGAGGCAGAGTTTGTCAGAGTCCTTGTGAACTGTACACGCTATTTGGGCAATTTTTATCAGTTTTTTTCTCTGATTGGAAAAAAAGTTTCTTCACCTATCAGTCTTAGGGCTCATTCACATGACCGTTCCATTTGTCCTGGTCAGTTCCTGTTTTTTTTGCGGACCCACGGACAGGACCATCTTTTCAATGTCTTTTGTGTAGGATCGGATGACACACGGAAACACTTCCGTACGCATCCAATCCTACAAAAAAAAAACACATCGGATACCGTATGTCCGCTCCGTTATATTCTGTTCCGGAATAACGGACTGTGACTCAATACAAGTCAATGGGCCCGTAAAGTCCCCGGAAGCCGCATGGAAGCACTTCCATGTGACCTCCGTCGGGTGTCCGTGCAGTCTGTGTCCCACTGCAGCCCCGCGGCTGCTCGCACTGCAGCGTGTCAGTGTCTGCACGCACTGCAGTATCAGCAGCTTCTCACACTGCAGTGCGAGCAGCCGTGGGGATGACGAGCGCTGCTTGTCATCACTGCCTGTGCAGTCTGTGTCCCGCTCCCTGCCAGCCCCGCAGTGTGTCAGTGTCTGCCCGCAGTATCAGCAGCTTCTCACATTCCAGTGTGGGCAGCCGCGGGGATGACGGGCGGTGCTGTCAGGAGGTTAGATGAGATTATTACCTGCTGTGACGATCTCCTGCTCTCCTGACGTCTGCGCTGTCACTGCCTTCTATGCCCGCCGCATTCTCACGTCACGTCTCGCGGGCGGGCCGAGACGTCACAGGCTCTCGCGATTCTTCACTGTGAACGCGGTGGGCATAGAAGTCACTGACAGCGCTGACATCAGGAAAGCAGGAGATCATCACAGCAGGTAATGATCTCATCTATGCTCCTGATGGCAGCGCTCATCATCCCCTGCAGTGACCTGGGCTGACCTATTGATGTTAGCTCAGGTCACTGCACTACTCTCCCAGCCAATGGGGAATTATTATTATTATGACATGAGAAGGGGGTTACATACAGAATACATATACAAGTTACAATATAATATATTCTGTTCTTCATTGACTGGGACAGTGACTATGGTATGAATCGTCGTGGAACCCCCTTATTGGATTACACCGCACCCGGATTTGATTGTTCTTGTCATTAAATTGGTGAAAGAGGGAATGTGTTGGGGAGTGTTTTTTCAAATAAAACTGTTTTTGCTGTCTATTTTTGTTTTTCATTACTGTCTGTGTTCGTGATGTCAGGTATCTGATAGATACGTGACAGCACTAACCCCAGGGCTTGATGCCAGGTGACATTTCACATCTGGCAGCAACCCCATATATTAACCCGTTTGCCACCACACCAGGGCAATGGGAGGAGTTGGGACAAAGCGCCAGGATTGGCACATCTAATGGTTGCGCCACTTCTGGGGCGGCTGCAGACTGCTATTTTTAGGCTGGGGAGTGTCCAATAACAGTGGACCTCCCTAGTCTGAGAATACCAGACCACAGCTGTCCGCTTTACCTTGGCTGATGATCCAATTTTGGGGGGACCCAGTGTTTTTTGTTTTCAATAATTAATTTAATTTAAAATAACGTGGGGTGCCCTCTGTTTTGGATTACCAGCCAAGGTGAAGCTGTCAGCTGTGGTCTGCAGGCTGCAGCCGTCTGCTTTACCCTAGCTGGTTACAAGAGATAGGGGAGACCCCACGTCGTTTTTTTTTTTTTATTTATTTATTTTTTGGCTAAATACAAGGCTAAGTACCCTTTACTGCCACATGAAAGTCACTAAAGGGTGCCAGCTTAGAATATGCAGGGGGGTAGGACATTATATAGGTCTTTCTCATCTATCTCTCTATCCATTATCTATCTATCCCTCTATTCATTCATTCTTCCCTCTATCTCGCTGTCTCTATATCTATCTATCCATCTCTATATCTATCTATCCATCTCTATATCTACTCATCTTTCTAGCTGCTTCCGTTTTTTGCAGTCCGCAAAAAAAACGGAAGGTACACGTATGACACACGGACCGTATACGGAACGGAACAGATGTCACACGGATGCCACATGGACGCATCCGTGAAAAAAAAGGGACCGTTTTTGCGGACTGCAAAAACGGAACGGTCATGTGAATCTAGCCTAATGGCACCAGAGTGACGTCCGATTTTTTTCACGGACCCAATAGACTTTCATTGCCAAGTTCGATCCAACACCGGGAACGAGATCGGACGCATTTCAGCCATTTTTCACAAATCACTCAGTCCGCAAAAAATGACCAACTTACATGGATGGCACTGTCTGGCACTAGGTAAGTGCAGAACTTGGCGAACTTGGGCAAGTGGCAGGTCCAGGGGACCACGTGCGTACTGAACTGTATGGGGCAAGATCAGGAGCTGAACGGGCCCCATACAGCACAGGTACCAGATGTTTTATACATTAGCCTCTTGGATACTATAGTGAGCAGAATTTAGGAAAATGGAAATGGGGTGCCAGTGGTATTGCCATGTCACATAGGGGTCTACTGAATGCCCCTGTGTCTGCCATGTCTGTAATCTCTGAATCTGGGCGTGAACTAAAATAATGACATAAATAGATATATAGGAGCCACTGGGGCAGCGCTGGAACCAACGAGATTGTGCTGGAGCCACTGGTACTGAGATGGCACCACTAGGATTGTGCTGAAGCCACTGAGGCTGCACTGGAGCAACTGGGATTGCACTGGAGCAACTGGGATTGCACTGGAGCAAGTGGGATTGTGCTGTTGTCACTGGGACTACGCTAATGCCAGTGGGTCTGTGCTGGAGCAAGTTGGATTACTCTGATATCACTCAGGCTGCGCTGGAGGCACTGGGGCTGTGCTGGAGGCACTGGGGCTGCGCTGGAGGCACTGGGGCTGCGCTGGAGGCACTGGGGCTGCGCTCGAGTCACTGGGGCTATGCTGGAGTCACTGGGGCTGCCCTGGAGTCACTGGGGCTGCGCTGGAGGCACTGGGGCTGCGCTGGAGGCACTGGGGCTGCGCTGGAGGCACTGGGGCTGCGCCCGAGTCACTGGGGCTGCGCCCGAGTCACTGGGGCTGCGCCCGAGTCACTGGGGCTGCGCCCGAGTCACTGGGGCTGCGCCCGAGTCACTGGGGCTGCGCCGGAGGCACTGGGGCTGCGCTGGAGTCACTGGGGCTATGCTGGAGTCACTGGGGCTGCCCTGGAGTCACTGGGGCTGCGCTCGAGGCACTGGGGCTGCGCTGGAGGCACTGGGGCTGCGCTGGAGGCACTGGGGCTGCGCTCGAGACACTGGGGCTACGCTCGAGACACTGGGGCTACGCTCGAGACACTGGGGCTGCGCTCGAGACACTGGGGCTGCGCTCGAGACACTGGGGCTGCGCTCGAGACACTGGGGCTGCGCCGGAGTCACTGGGGCTGCGCCGGAGTCACTGGGGCTGCGCCGGAGTCACTGGGGCTGCGCCGGAGTCACTGGGGCTGCGCTGGAGTCAGTTCTTGATAGATAGTGCCAGGCACTGTGCAGAGGGACAACATGGGCATTATATTGCACACTGTACCTCTGTATAGTGGGTATTTGTGCTGCTCCATAATGTGAAGGTTACTTATCTGCAGACTAGTAGTAGTACTGGGGCAGATGTCAGCTCTATGCATGTCTAGCAACACCCAGTCCCTCATACTCACCGGGTCACAGCCGCCGCCATATTTACTGTTTCTACAGCCTTGTTGAAGCACAATCCGCCATATTTGTAAAGGGAAATGAAAACAGTTACAATGTCTCTAAACTGAACTTCCGTCCTAGGTCATAATATACTATTATTATTATTATTATAATAGTATATTAAAGCAACAAATGTTAGATTTTAGTACAATACGAGACTGGAGAAGCAGTTGCCCATACCTAACATGGCGGCCGTGCTGTCCGGTCACGTGATCGGTCTTCTGCCTTCCCGCGGGTGAATCCCACGTGTGCGGAGCTGGGACTGAACCTGTTCGCATTGGAGCCGCTGCAAAGGTAAAGTCCCCCCCATGTATTGGGGGGTCGCAGTGTGTGAGTTCAATTTAACCCCTTCAAAACCGGTCCTTTTTTTTTGTTTTTTGCATCAACATTTGAGGTCTTATTTTTTTGCAGGGTAAGGTGTATATGGGAATATATAAATATAATCTTTTTTTTTTTCTTATTTGTAATATTTTTCTTAATTTTTACTTTGATTGTTAGCCCCTCCAGGGGATGTGACTTCAGCATTCCAGTATATAACAAAACTACCGCTATCCTGAATCCCGCCCACAGGCGCCAAGATGGCGGCGATGGGAGCCTAAAGGATCACGCAATTTAATTGTTCTGTCAGATTCATTGCCATTTTAATCTTATTAAAGAACCTCTCTGTTCTCAAGAAGAGTTTTTAAATTTTATTGTATGCTTGTTGTCTAAGTCACCGACCACCGCTGCAGTCAGTCAAGGTGGCCGAGCATGCTCAGTGCTCACACGCTCCTTTCAATGTAGCCCTGCAAGGATGGGTGGAGCACACAAAGCGGCTGTAGAATCAGAGAGTGCGCCTATGCCGCTGACCAGACTGTCCGTCTTCAGGAGTGCACCGCCCCCAACATGTGGGGAAGCGTAGAGACGTCTACCTCCCCAGCCTGCGAGATTGCATGGTGTGCACAGTCTCTTCTTGTTCATAGAACCGCTCTATTTTGTCTCTTAGGTAAAGCCATGTTCAGATCTAAGCTGCTCACTCTGGTGATGGTGGTCCAGCCACAGAGAATACTGCTGGGCATGAAGAAACGTGGCTTTGGTGTCGGCCGGTGGAATGGGTTCGGTGGTAAAGTACAGCAAGAAGAAACAATCGAGGAAGCTGCAAAAAGGTGAATATAGGGTCTGGATAAAGAATACTCATCAATAGGGATGGACGGACCAGTGGGAGTTCGGGTTCGGCAGTTTCGGCCATAATTTACTTAAAGGTTCAGTTCAGGACCCAGACTTGACCCTGGACCGCAAACCCCATGTAAGTTAATGGGGACCCGAACTTCTATGCTGTAAAATGGGCATAGTAATGCTCTCTCTCTCTCGCGCTGACCCTCTCGCTCCCTCTCTCGCTCCCTCTTGCTCTCTCTCTCTCCCTCCACATCTCGCTTGCTCCCTCTCTCGCTCCCTCTTGCTCTCTCTCTCTCTCCCTCCACATCTCGCTCGCTCCCGCTCTCTCGCTCCCTCTTGCTCTCTCCCTCCCTCCACATCTCGCTCGCTCCCGCTCTCTCGCTCCCTCTTGCTCTCTCCCTCCCTCCACATCTCGCTCGCTCCCGCTCTCTCGCTCCCTCTTGCTCTCTCCCTCCCTCCACATCTCGCTCGCTCCCGCTCTCTCGCTCCCTCTTGCTCTCTCCCTCCCTCCACATCTCGCTCGCTCCCGCTCTCTCGCTCCCTCTTGGTGTGGCGCCCCTGACCTGGTCAGGCACCACAGAGTATTGCACCCATGCGGGGACAATGCTTCCAGGTAATTTCCAAAGGCCAGGATGAGGTGCACACACAAACACATAGTGACCAGGTCTCCCACACCACTAGAAGGGACCCTTGGGTAGCCAGTAGGGGTTAACTTTCAATTCCCAGCTAGGGGTGTGTTCAGAGGCTGGTTGCTAGGAAGCAGGAGAGAGGAAGGAGAGAAGGAGTCTGGAGGTTGAAGGGTGTGGAAGGAAGCAGAGAGGGGGCTCTGGTGTCGGCCAGGTCCTGAGGAGTGCAGTAGCTGGAAGCGGGGGAGAAAGGGTACCGTGGGTCGGCCTGAAAGACATCCAGAGAGAGGGGTGGCTGAGTACGGAGATCCTGGTATCCGAGCACGCAAGGGGAAACAGATCCCCAGTACAGGCAGCAAATCATCCAGAGCTGCTTAACCTACAGGTGGGGGTACTTCATGCCCTCACCACTACTACACAGAGCTCGAGCCAAGCAGCAATCACCAGGCCCATAAGGGGACAGGGCCAGAAGCCATCCCACCAAGGCCACGCTGCCGGCAGACGGGCCAGAGAGAGAGGGGAGCAGGGTAGTAACAGCTTCCCTGGAGGAGTCCTACCACGCTTCAAGCAAGGGATCCTCCCAAACAAAAAGAGTGCAAGGAAGGCGAGTGGACAGCTACCCTCAGAACGGCCTCCTGGAATTACTGGTTCCACCTGGTTATCACAGTGCCGCCCGGGCATCTCACCGTGACCTCCAAACAGTGAGTAAACACGTTAAAAGACTTCTTGGACTGTGTTTGAGTCATTCTGCGACCTGTGGTCCCACACACATACACAGGGACCTGGGGCTTGCCTTACTCTCAGGAGGCTATTACAACCGACTGCACCCACCATCAGCCCCAGGCATCCCTTAACCTGCAGTGGTGGTCCTCACTGACCGCAATTCTGAGAGTGGCGTCACGACGAATCCCAAAACGAAGGTTCCCTACCTGTGACCAGACCGTCCCATCCCGTGGAGTCCCTAAGGGTAATACACCGCTGCACCGCACCTGCAGGGCTTCACATTGGTCTCTCATGCTCTCTCTTTCATCTCTCTATCGTTCTCCCTCTTATTCTCGCTGTCACACTCTCGCTCCCTCTTGCTCTCTCTCTCCCTCTTGCTCTCTCTCTCCCTCTTGCTCTCTCTCGCTCCCTCTCTCTCTCGCTCCCTCTCTCTCTCGCTCTCTCTCGCTCGCTTTCTCGCTCCCTCTTGGTCTCTCATGCTCTCTCTTTCATCTCTATATCGTTCGCCCTCTTATTCTCGCTGTCACACTCTCGCTCCCTCTTGCTCCCTCTCTCGCTCTCTCTCGGTCTCTCATGCTCTCTCTTTCATCTCTCTATCGTTCTCCCTCTTATTCTCGCTGTCACACTCTCGCTCCATCTTACTTTCTTTCTCGCTTTTGCTCTCTCTTACCCTCTCATTCTCACTGTCAATCTCTCGCTCCCTCTTGGTCTCTCATGCTCGCTCTCTTACCCTCTCCATCTTATTCTCGCTGTCACACTCTCGCTCCATCTTACTTTCTCACTTTTGCTCTCTCTCTTACCCTCACTCCCTCTCATTCTCGCTGTCACACTCTCGCTCCATCTTACTTTCTTTCTCACTTTTGCTCTCTCTCTTACCCTCTCCCTCTCCCTCTCTCGCATTCTCGCTGTCACTCTCTCGCTCCATCTTACTTTCTCGCTCTTGCTCTGTCTCACACCCTCTTTTTCTCTCTCTCTTCCTCTGCAGCTTTTAAACAAACTTTCTTAGCATACGAACGACACCCAAACTTGGACACAATTTTTTTTTTTTTTTTTTAAAAAAAGTCAATGTTTGGGTTCAAGCCCCGATCGTCCAGTATGAACCACGAACTTTACCGTTCCGATTCGCTCATCCCTACTCACCCACTTCTATTGAGATGAATGGGCTACCATGTAACAAAGGGTTAAGTTCAGGTGCGACAATCGGTGGGGGGGGGGGGATATGATATGAGAGCAGCTCCTCATATCTGCTGTTAGGGGTCGTAAATAGCTGGTAGATAAGGGGTCCAGCTCTAGGACCTGCACCTAAATCAAGATGAAAGAGGTTTGACTGCCAGGAATGTCTGACATGAGACAACCCCTATAAGATTATTGGGCACCATTAAATATTTAAGTATGACTAGATTGACAACTGAGTGGGACAATTCCCTTTACCTGCGTGTCTCCATACCGTCAGTACTGACATAGTACTGTTGGTATAGTGTATACTGTGGCGCCCCTGACCTGGTCAGGCACCACTGAGTACTGCACCCATGCTGGGGACAGTACAATACAGGTAATCCAGAAGGCTGACCGGGGTGTGGTACACAGGCGCATAGTGATCAGGTCTCACACATGTACCTATGAGAGGACCCCTGGGGATTCCAGGAGGGGGTGAAGCATGAGCACGGCCTCCATCTCCTCTCAAGGGGTGTGGTAAGAGAGTCTGGTTGCTAGGTGGCGTAGGCAAGAACAGGAGAGGAGGGGCAGTGAGTCAGTTAGAGCGGAACTCCATAGGGCTCAGTGAGGAGCAGACCTGTGGGGCTGTTGCTGTCTAACAGCGCCCGCGCAGTGGCTACTGACGGGGGAGAACGGTCAACTAGGAGTGCTACCCGAAATCCATCTTCAGCTAAAGAGAGGGCACGGAGTGGGAAGTAAGGAGACTGCTAGAGAGTACCAGGCCCAAACGGGCGGCAGATCCCGGAGCGGAGATAGATCCAACTTTCTTTTGCTAAACCTGCCGGTGTGGGGCTCTCAAAGCCCACGCCACAACATTACCAAAAGCCGCAGCCACGTAGCCACAGTTAGGGCCCATAGGTCACAGGAGGCAAGCAGCTGGAGTGGCCTGGTCCAGGCGACAAGCAAACGGCAAACGAAGGGGAGAGAGGCTGCAGCATCTTCCCTGGGTGACCCCCATAGGGACTCAAAGTCGGGGTTACCCCAAACCACCAAGGGCTAAGGAAGGCGAGTTGGTAGTCACCCTCACAAGTCAGCCTGAAGGACACCTGGTTCCCACTTGGTTCATCCCAGCTACGCCCGGGTCACTCACCCTGCCATCAACTGTGAGTAAAAACCCTGAAAGACATTCTGCTTGTGTGGAGTTATTCTGCGCCTTGTGGTTCTACACATCTACACAGGGCCCTGGGGCTTGCCTCACTCTCAGGAGGCTATTCCAACTAACTGCACTCACCATCAGCCCCAGGCGTCCCTCAACCTGCAGTGGCGGTCCCCACTGACCGCAATACTGAGAGTGGCGTCACGACAAGAAGAAGATCTCCTACCTGTGACCAGATCCAGCCGAGTGGAGTCCCTGAAGGTAATGCACCGACACAACACCTGTGGGGCTTCACATATACCACTGTAAATAGTGACAACCAATGAATTTATTCAGACATTTCCAGGAGGAATAACAGAGGAAAATCGCATAACATATGGATCTTACAGAAACGAGGCAATTTTCTTCTAATCCTGTGTGGAACTATGACAACACTAACAGGCCATTGCACAAGAAGTGTTGTCCTGGGATTTAAATTTCTAAACATAATATATTGATCTATTACAAATTCCCTGATTATAATGGTTTTGCATCTTTTGCCTCTGTGCAGGGAACTCTGGGAAGAGAGTGGCCTGACAACCGACACCCTCCAGAAAATCGGAAACATCAAATTTGAGTTTATTGGCAGCACAGAGTTAATGGACGTCCACATCTTCCGAGCAGATGACTTTAGAGGAGAACCAACTGAAAGTGAAGGTGAATACAAGGAGTCCGCATTATACCCCCATCCCAATGCCGACTCCAACCTGAAGGGTTCCTCTTGATATAAGATACTTGCTTCCTTACAGATCTATACAATATATGGGTTTCTGTAAAATTGGCTAAATTGCAATACCAAGCACTGCCTATACAAAAGGATGGCGCTATTTCTGAGATTTTATATAACCCCCTTATTATTATTATTATTATTATTATTTTTTATTTCTTTTTAGAAATGCGTCCTGAGTGGTTCTCACTAGACAAGATCCCTTATGACGGCATGTGGCCCGATGACTACATATGGTTGCCCCTCTTGTTACAGAAGAAGAAATTCCTGGGTTATTTCAAGTTCGAGGGACATGATACAATTCTGGACTATACCCTGGAAGAAGTAGATGATGTTTGATTGGGAAGTAACACTGGTGAAGAAGCGTTTTGTAGGCTTTACTTTTGCACTTTTAGGTTAGTTTTGCCATTGACCTGACCACAAGTTAATAGCTTAAGGCCACGTTCACACATTGAGTATTTCGTGAGGTTTTTTTTACCTCAGTATTTGTAAAAGAAAACCATGAGGGGAACAATCAGAGGAAAAGTATAATAGAAACACTGGCACCAGTTCTACATTTGTTGCCCACTCCTGATTTTGGCTACAAATACTGAGGTAAAAACTGCTCACTAAATACTCTACGTGTGCATGTGGCCTTAATGTTGACAGAAGAGAAGTCCATCCTATAGCCTAACATGTTGATCCAGGTGAAGGCAAAAATCCCATGAGGCAGATGCCATTTGCCCCATGTTAGAGGAAAAGTTACTTCCATGTACAGAAATCAGATCAAGGCCTCATCCCATGATTATATACTGTACATATGACTTATTGCTTCTAAAACACCTGTCTACAGGCTGTGTATAGTACTGCAGCTCAGTCCAATGGAGGTGAGCTGCAATACAACATACAATGTGTAGACACTAGTGATGAGTGAGCACTACCATGCTCGGCTGCACAGTACTCGTAACTAGTGATGAGCGAGCACTACCATGCTCGGGTGCTCAGTACTTGTAACTAGTGATGAGTGGGCACTGCCATGCTCGGGTGCTCAGTACTCGTAACTAGTTATGAGCGGGCACTACCATGCTCGGGTACTCGTAACTAGTGATGAGCGGGCACTACCATGCTCGGGTACTCTTAACTAGTGATGAGCGGGCACTACCATGCTCGGGTACTCGTAACTAGTGATGAGCGAGCACTACCATGCTCGGGGGCTCGGTAATCGTAACTAGTGATGAGTGAGCACTACCATGCTCTAGTGCTCAGTACTCGTAAGTAGTTATGAGCGGGCACTACCATGCTCGGGAGCTCAGTACTCGTAACTAGTGATGAGTGAGCACTACCATGCTCAGGTGCTCAGTACTCGTAACTAGTGATGAGCAGGCACTACCATGCTCAGGTACTCTGTACTCGTAACTAGTGATGAGCGGGCACGACCATGCTCGGGTACTCGTAACTAGTGATGAGCGGGCACTACCATGCTCGGGAGCTCAGTACTCGTAACTAGTGATGAGCGGGCACTACCATGCTCAGGTACTCTGTACTCGTAACTAGTGATGAGCGGGCACTACCATGCTCGGGTACTCGTAACTACTGATGAGCGGGCACTACCATGCTCGGGTGCTTGGTACTCGTAACTAGTGATGAGCGGGCACTACCATGCTCGGGTACTCGTAACTAGTGATGAGCGGGCACTACCATGCTCGAGTGCTTGGTATTCGTAGCTCGTGAGGGTATAAATGGCATTTGCAGTGCCGCTGTATTGTAATAGGGATAAAAGTGCCCCATTTTGCCGGTTGGTGTGTGTTCCAGCAGTTGGACCCCCACCATCAATAAGTGACCACATCCTATAGATCCGCGTTTATTTGTACAGCTTTGTAGAAATCTGAGGCGTTTACATGGCAGGATGTGTGGCCTAAAATGAATGCAAAAATGTTCCCGTATTACACAGGCCTAAGTCTGGTGCGGTCTTTTGAATCTATAGGTAAGAAGGACGGTTTTTATTTTAGGAGGCTGGCTATTTGGCAGTAGCACTTTACTAGGATGGTAACGCTTTGGTGAGAGTTGCCCATAGCAACCAATCAAATTACTCCTTTCATTGACGAAAGCGTCTTTGGAAAATAAGAGATGTCATCTGATTGGTTCCTTAGGGCAACTACCCCATTTTTCCTTTAGACCAATTTCGAGATTTCTCCCGTCTTTTGGGCGCCTCCTCAGTCGTGTCCATTGGTTGTTTCAATCCTCTACCAGTTTATTTTTATTATTTGGACTATTCATCTGTTCTACCGTTTTATGGTTGACTACAATAAACTGATGATGGGATCACTTAGTGGTTTGGTTCTCTTAATTTATTGTGAGTCTTATCCCCAAAAATAATTTATCATCTGTGGTCTGACTACTGGGCCTCTCACCCAATGTCGCCCCATGCCATATCAATGGCGAGTGGAAGTAAGCATGTGTGACCGCTGCGCCAGTCATCACGCATGCGCATTGTATCTCATTCACTTTGCTGTTACTGTATGTTCATTTTTTTAAAGGGAACCTGTCACCAGTTTTGGGGCCTATAAGCTGTGGCCACCACCATCGGGCTTTTATATACAACATTCTAACATATTGTATATAAGAAGAGCCCAGGCCGCTGTGTAGAATGTAAAGAAGGGAATTTTGTTTACTTACCGTAAATTCCTTTTCTTTTAGCTCCTATTGGGAGACCCAGACAATTGGGTGTATAGCTTCTGCCTCCGGAGGCCACACAAAGCACCACACTTTAAAAAGTGTAACCCCTCCCCTCTGCCTATACACCCTCCCGTGCATCACGGGCTCCTCAGTTTTGGTGCCAAAGCAGGAAGGAGGAAACTTATAAATTGGTCTAAGGTAAATTCAATCCGAAGGATGTTCGGAGAACTGAAACCATGAACCAAAAGAACAATTCAACATGAACAACATGTGTACACAAAAGAACAACAGCCCGAAGGGAACAGGGGCGGGTGCTGGGTCTCCCAATAGGAGCTAGAAGAAAAGGAATTTACGGTAAGTAAACAAAATTCCCTTCTTCTTTGTCGCTCCATTGGGAGACCCAGACAATTGGGATGTCCAAAAGCAATCCCTGGGTGGGTAAAAGAATACCTCGATAAAAAGAGCCGAAAACGGCTCCCTCTTACAGGTGGGCAACTGAAGTGTGCAGACTCGACCAGGTAGCCGCCTGACACACCTGCTGAGCCGTAGCCTGGTGTCGCAATGCCCAGGAAGCACCTACGGCTCTGGTAGAATGGGCTTTCAGCCCTGAAGGAATCGGAAGCCCATCGGTAGGCTTCAAGAATCGGTTCCTTGATCCACCGAGCCAAGGTTGACTTGGAAGCCTGAAATCCCTTACGCTGGCCAGCGACAAGGACAAAGAGCGCATCAGAACGGCGCAGGGGCGCCGTGCGAGAAATGTAGAGCCGGAGTGCTCTCACCAGATCTAACAAATGCAAATCCTTTTCACATTGGTGAACTGGATGAGGACAAAAAGAAGGTAAGGAGATATCCTGATTGAGATGAAACGGGGATACCACCTTAGGGAGAAAATCCGGGACCGGACGCAGAACCACCTTATCCTGGTGAAACACCAGGAAGGGGGCTTTGCATGACAGCGCTGCTAGCTCAGACACTCTCCGAATTGATGTGACTGCCACTAGGAAGGCCACCTTCTGCGAAAGGCGTGATAGAGAGACCTCCCGCATCGGCTCGAACGGAGGTTTCTGAAGAGCCGTTAGCACCCTGTTAAGATCCCAGGGTTCCAGCGGACGCTTGTAAGGTGGGACTATGTGGCAAACTCTCTGCAGGAACGTGCGGACCTGTGGAAGCCTGGCTAGACGCTTTTTGAAAAAAAAACACGGAAAGCGCCGATACTTGTCCCTTGAGAGAGCCGAGAGACAAACCCTTGTCCATTCCGGATTGAAGGAAAGAGAGAAAAGTGGGTAAGGCAAACGGCCAGGGGGTAAAACCCTGATCAGCGCACCAGGATAAGAAGATCCTCCAAGCCCTGTGATAGACCTTGGCGGACGTTGGTTTCCTGGCCTGTCTCATGGTGGCAATGACATCTTGAGATAACCCTGAGGACGCTAGGAGCCAGGACTCAATGGCCACACAGTCAGGTTGAGGGCCGCAGAATTCAGATGGAAAAATGGCCCTTGAGACAGCAAGTCTGGTCGGTCTGGGAGTGCCCACGGTTGACCCACTGTGAGGAGCCACAGATCCGGGTACCACGACCTCCTCGGCCAATCTGGAGCGACGAGGATGGCGCGGCGACAGTCGGACCTGATCTTGCGTAACACTCTGGGCAGCAGTGCCAGAGGAGGAAATACATAAGGCAGTCGAAACTGCGACCAGTCCTGAACTAACGCGTCTGCCGCCAGAGCTCTGTGATCCTGAGACCGTGCCATGAATGCCGGGACTTTGTTGTTGTGCCGTGACGCCATGAGATCTACGTCCGGCGTTCCCCAGCGGCAACAGATCTCTTGAAACACGTCCGGGTGAAGAGACCATTCCCCTGCGTCCATGCCCTGGCGACTGAGAAAGTCTGCTTCCCAGTTTTCTACGCCCGGGATGTGAACTGCGGAGATGGTGGAGGCTGTGGCTTCCGCCCACAGCAGAATCCGCCGAACTTCTTGGAAGGCTTGACGACTGCGTATGCCGCCCTGGTGGTTGATGTACGCGACCGCCGTGGCGTTGTCCGACTGTATTCGGATCTGCCTGCCCTCCAGCCACCGCTGGCCCTTATTTCTAGAACATTGATCTGAAGGGAGGACTCTGTCGGAGTCCAGGTTCCCTGAGCCCTGTGGTGGAGGAAGACCGCTCCCCACCCTGACAGACTCGCGTCCGTCGTGACCACAGCCCAGGCTGGGGGCAGGAAGGATTTTCCCTTCGACAAAGAAGTGGGAAGAAGACACCACTGAAGAGAGGTTTTGGCTGCAAGGGAAAGAGAGACGTTCCTGTCTAGGGACGTCGACCTCCTGTCCCATTTGCGGAGAATGTCCCATTGAAGCGGACGCAGATGAAACTGCGCAAAGGCAACTGCCTCCATTGCTGCCACCATCTTCCCTAGGAAGTGCATGAGGCGCCTCAAGGGGTGTGACTGGGCCCGAAGGAGAGAGTGCACCCCTGTCTGTAGTGAACGCTGTTTGTCCAGCGGAAGCTTCACTATCGCTGAGAGAGTATGAAACTCCATCCCGAGGCAAGTCAGTGATTGGGTCGGTGTCAATTTTGACTTTGGAAAATTGATAATCCACCCGAACCTCTGGAGAGTCTCCAGAGCAATGGTCAGGCTGTGTTGACATGCCACCCGGGAGGGTGCCTTGACTAGAAGATCGTCTAGGTAAGGGATCACCGAGTGGCCCTGAGAGTGTAGGACCGCCACCACTGCTGCCATGACCTTGGTGAAGACCCGTGGGGTTGTCGCCAGGCCGAAAGGCAGTGCCACGAACTGAAGGTGTTAGTCCCCGATGTCGAAACGCAGGAAGCGTTGATGCTCTGGTGCAATCGGCACATGGAGATAAGCATCCCTGATGTCGATTGATGCTAGGAAGTCTCCTTGGGACATCGAGGCGATGACAGAGCGGAGAGATTCCATCCGGAACCGTCTGGTTCTCACGTGTCTGTTGAGCAGTTTGAGGTCCAGAACGGGACGGAATGATCCGTCCTTTCTTGGCACCACGAACAAGTTGGAGTAAAAAACGCGACCACGTTCTTGAAGGGGAACGGGGATCACAACTCCTTCTGCCTTCAGAGTGTTCACCGCCTGAAAAGTGCATCGGCTCGCTCGGGGGGCGGAGATGTTCTGAAGAAACGAGTCGGAGGACGAGAACTGAGCTCTATCCTGTAACCGTGAGACAGAATGTCTCTCACCCATCGGTCTTGGACATGTGGCCACCAGGCGTCGCAAAAGCGGGAGAGCCTGCCACCGACCGAGGATGCGGTTTGGGGAGGCTGAAAGTCATGAGGAGGCCGCCTTGGAGGCGGTTCCTCCGGCGGTCTTTGGAGGACGTGACTTGGACCGCCATGCAGAAGAGTTTCTCTGGCTCTTCTGTGGCCTGTTGGACGATGAGGATTGGGACCTAGCTGAGGGCTGAAAGGACCGAAACCTCGCTTGATTTTTCGTTGCTGAGGTCTCTTTGGTTTGGGCTGGGGTAAGGACGAGTCCTTTCCCTTGGATTGCTTAATAATTTCATCCAATTATTCGCCAAACAATCAGTCGCCAGAAAATGGCAAACCGGACAAGAACTTCTTGGAAGCAGAGTCTGCCTTCCATTCGCGTAGCCACATGGCCCTGCGGACTGCCACCGAATTGGCGGATGCTACCGCTGTACGGCTAGCCGAGTCCAGGACAGCATTCATGGCGTAGGATGAAAATACCGACGCCTGAGACGTCAAAGACGCTAATTGCGGAGCAGAGGTATGACCGCATTAATCTCAGACAGACCAGCTGAGATAGCCTGGAGTGCCCACACTGCTGCAAAGGCTGGGGCAAAGGACACGCCTATGGCTTCATAGACTGATTTCATTAGGAGCTCTATCTGCCGGTCCGTGGCATTCTTGAGCGTTGAACAGTCAGCCACTGCTACTACGGATCTAGCCGCCCGACTGGAGGGTCCACCTTGGGACACTGAGCCCAACCCTTAACGTCAGAGGGGAAGGGGTAACGTGTGTCATTAAGGCGTTTAGTAAAGCGCTTGTCCGGGAAAGCCCTGTGCTTCTGGACAGCATCTCTGAAGCATTGAGAGCAACGTCAGGGTCAGAGTCCTGGGCTGCGACCTCCGCCTCATCCTCTAGAGAGTCCTCAAGCTGAGACCCCTGATGAAGTCGGGGAAGATTCTAAGCGAGCCGGCTTAGCCGGTCTGGGACTGCGGTCCGTGCCGGAGTCCTCCACGTAATAACTAGAGGCCACCCCAGGAGCACGCTTCGTCGCAGACCGAGAGGGGCCTGGGGGCGATCCCGCAGTGCCCGGGGCCTGTGTAAGGGCCGGTCTGGGCTGCAAAGCTTCTAGTATCTTAGCAGACCATTTGTCCATAGACTGAGCCATGGATTGTGAAAGTGACTCAGAGAGTTTCTCAGCAAAAGCTGCAAACTCTGTCCCTGCCGCCTGGACAGGGGACGCCGGCGGTTCTACCTGGGCCGAGGGTCCCACCAGTGCCCCAGGCTCCGGCTGAGCGAGTGCCACATGGCCCGAGCATTGCTCACAGTGAGGGTAGGTGGAACCTGCAGGTAGCATAGCCGCACAAGAGGTATAGGTTGCAAAATAACCCTGTGTCTTGACACCCTTGCTCCTTGTGAACGACATGCTGTAGTGTCCCAGGAGAGTGATCACTGAGGGATATATAGCCACAGGCTAACAGTACAGCCGAACCGAGAAAATGTATACAAATATTATATATATATATACAGTTCAGCACTCTAGGGGGGAAGAAGCCACCTGGCTTACCGACCGCTCAAGCAGTGTGTGCTGCCACCTGCCAGAAGTCCTCCACCGGCAGAATGTGCTTAAAAACATGGCTGTCGGCGTTCACAGGGGAGGAGGGAGCCGTGGTCGTAACTACAAAAGTGCGGGAATCTGGTGCCCCGGAGTGAAAAGTGAGGGGGGCGGAGGACAGCCAAGTGTGCTCCAGCCCTCACTGTCGGCGTCAGACCGACCGTCCCACCCTTCCCCCTGACTGGCAGGTCCGGGGGCGGGAGTTTAAGGCACTAGGCCGCAAAAGCCGAGGGCTAAAGTTAAAAACCGCGGCCGGCAAGCAGGCGCGGTCGGCGCGGTAGTCCCGTACCAACCCCGCAGTCGCTGCAGCGTCTGAGGCCAAGGTGCTCCATGCACCGTCCCCAAGGGGACACAGAGTACCTGTGCGGAGATCTGGTGCCCTAGAGTGATTAGTGAGGGGGCGGAGGACAGCCAAGTGTGCTCCAGCCCTCACTGTCGGCGTCAGATCGACCGTCCCGCCCTTCCCCCTGACTGGCAGGCCCGGGGGCGGGAGTTTAAGGCACTAGGCCGCAAAAGCCGGGGACTAAAGTTAAAACCGCGGCCGGCAAGCAGGCGCGGTCGGCGCGGTAGTCCCGGCGTCATACCAACACCGCGGTCGCTGCAGCGTCTGAGATCAAGGTGCTCTATGCACCGTCCCCAAGGGGACACAGAGTACCTGTAGACGCAGGGCCCTGTCCCTGATGATACTCAGTCTCCTGTCCGTCAGAATCCCACAGGGGCTGCGGAGGGAGCCCGGTCCCAGTGCCTGGATGACCGGATAGGATCCCACTTCTCCCAGAGCCCCTAAGGGATGGGGAAGGAAAACGGCATGTGGCTCCGGCCTGTGTACCCGCAATGGGTACCTCAACCTTAACAACACCGCCGACTTAGTGGGGTGAGAAGGGAGCATGCCGGGGGCCCTTTAGGGCCCTCTTTTCTTCCATCCGATATAATCAGCAGCTGCTGCTGACTAAAATGGGAGCATGAGTGCATGTGTGCCTCCTTCAACACAAAGCATAAAACTGATGAGCCCGTGATGCACGGGAGGGTGTATAGGCAGAGGGGAGGGGTTACACTTTTTAAAGTGTAATACTTTGTGTGGCCTCCGGAGGCAGAAGCTATACACCCAATTGTCTGGGTCTCCCAATGGAGCGACAAAGAAATACACTTTATAATACTCACCTAGGAGGTCGCTCCGGTGCACAACAGTCAGATGGGTGGCGCTGTTCTTCGAGACCGGCGCCTCCTCTTTCGGCCATCTTGGTCTTCCTACTTCTGAAGCCTTGGTGCACGATGCGTCCTACGTCACACACACAGGCCGGCATTGAGGTCCCACGCAGGCGCACTTTGATCTGCCCTGCGCAGGACCTCAGTACTGGCCTGTGTGTATGACGTAGGGCGCATCATGCACCAAGGGTTCAGAAGTAGGAAGACCAAGATGGCAGAAAGAGGAGGCGTCGGTCTCGGAGAACAGCGCCACCCATCTGACTGTTGTGCACCGGAGCGACCTCCTAGGTGAGTATAAAAGTATTTTTTATGTTCTACACAGCGGCCTGGGTTCTTATATACAGCATTCTAACATGCTGTATAGAAGAGCCCACTGGTGGTGGCCGCAGCTTATAGACCCCAAAACTGGTGACAGGTTCCCTTTTAATGTGGATTTAGAAGCAGATCTGTTTCAAAATCCACATCAATGATTCTTTGTATCTTATTTTTTTTTGTTTTTTTTGGAGCTGATCCGCTTTAGAATTCACTTTCAAAAGCTCCACGTGAGTCAAACCTTATATGCAGAAATTCATAGCGCATCAGTACCATTTGGAGATATTTATTCATTTATATAGCACTGTTCACTCCACAGCGCTTTACATACAATGGCATCACTGTCTCCATTGGAGCTCACAATCTAAATTCCCTATCTGTACGTCTTTGGCGTGTGAGAGTAAACCGGAGTACCCGGAGGAAACCCATGCAAACACGGGGAGAACATACAAACTCCTTGCAGATTGTGTCCTTGGTGGGAATTGAACCCAGGACCCCAGCGCTGCAAGACTGCAGTGCTAACCACTGAGCCACCATACAGTGCTCACCACTGAGCCACCGTGCCGCCCTTAAAGTAAGTATATGGTATGATTTGTGGTTTCCACCACTTGCATATTCTTTGTGTTGTGCCCCATCTCGGCTATGTTATCTTTTTCTGAATAAAACTATGGGATGGCCGGTTTATTACAGCATGTTGCATGACCTCAATATTGGATGATAAAACAGTAAAGGCAGGATTCACACGTTGCCACCTTTAATAGCTTGTGATGGGGTTACTCGCTGCTTAGAGGAAGCGCACAGGAACACTTTCATTTAAAGGTCCAACAGGTTTAGTAAACCAGCTTATAAACCTCTCCAGGAACAGAATACAAAGCCTCTTCGGGCTTAAAGGAATACATACATGGTAACAGTCCATATCATTCGTGGTTCACCTGCACTGGTTTGGATACAACTTCACAGGTATCCCTGTAGAGCTATCTCAGCCTCAGTCAGTATATACACCTCTCGCCATAGGTGCCATGTGGAGGTATCACAAACCTCTATACACTAACCCCACTCAAAAGAAGTGAGCCCTCCCTTTCTTCAAAGGATTCCTTCAAGCGGCGTCACAACCTCTATACACGATCCGGGTCAGGACAAGTGAATCCTCTCTTCTTTAGGAGGATTCCTTCCTGGAGACAACAGTCTCCCCACATTGACCATGTGGCAAACAAAACAGTCTCCATGTTAACAGATATGACACGCCCATAGGTGGAGGTATGTGGATAGCCAGACCCACCCCTCTCTCCAGCTTTCCTTAAGGCCTCCGACACACATCCGTGCCGCCGGTACGTGTTTGGCAGTTTTTTCACATACCGGCGGCACGGAGACACGTGGACCTATGTTTTTACTATTGTATGGACACATGTAAGTATTTGGGAACAGAACGTGTGTCCGTTCCGTACTTACGTGCGTCCGTGATTTTTGCACGCTGACATGTCCACGTATTCTCCGGCAGCATGGGTGTCACACGGCCCGCACCCGTACCACACGGATGTAGTGTGGATGCGGGCCCGTGTGACACACACCGGAGAACACGTGTCATTAATTATAAAATAAAAAAACACATACTCACCTCCACCAGCCCCGCAGATTCTTCCGTTGCAAACTGTTCCTGCCGGCCGCCGCTCGTTATGAGCGTGTAAAGGAGGTGGGCGTGCTGTCCCGGGCGCTGATCTCCGCCCCTCCACTCGGCCGGAAGCAGCATCAGCGGGGAGTGGGCGGGGCTGGAGCCGAAGATCAGTACCCTGGACAGCAGCGCGGACCACGTAAGTAAATTACCTGTTCTCAGTGTGCTATCGCGGATAGCACACGGAGAACATACGTGGCCCGCACGTACCCGAGACACGTACTTACCTCACGCAACATGCAGGGAAAATAAGGGTCTCGCGGCACTTGCGTGTTTTTAACGGATGTGTGTTTCAGGCCTAAAACAGGCCCTGGTACAACCCAAGTAGACTTGTGGCGCTACAAGAACCACGTTTACATCACTCTTGTGATACATGTTACAAGCTATACTTGTAAAATTTATTAATTTATTTTTTTTTAAAGGCTGCTTTACATGCAACAACATCGCTAACGAGAGATCGTTGGGGTCACGGAATTCGTGACGCACATCTGGCCTAGTTAGCGACGTTGTTGCGTGTAAAACGCACGAATGACCGTTAATCAAAATTACTCACCTAATCGTTGATGCGTCGTTCCTTTCCAGATTATCGTTGCTGTTGCAGGACGCAGGTTTGTTAGTCGTTCTTGCAGCAGCACACATCGAAGGGACCGGAGATGCCTCGAAAGCTTGCTTTGTAACATCACTTTATTTTTAGTTAGCCATTAAAAAGTATCACAAGATTATAATTTTGTTCCTCTCACTGAGAACATTCAATAACATCGCTACATGTGACACCGCAGGAACATTACCTCACCTGCGGCCGCCGTCAATGAGGAAGGAAGGAGGTGGGCGGGATGTTCCGGCCGCTCATCTCAGTCCCTCCGCTTCTATTGGGCGGCTGCTTAGTGACGCCGAACGAACCGCCCCCCCTTAGAAAGGAGGCGGTTCGCCGGCCACAGCGACGTCGCTAGGCAGGTATGTGTGACGGGTGTAAGCGATGTGCGCCACGGGCAGCGATTTGCCCGTGGCACACAGACGCGGGCGGGTACGCTCGCTAGCAATATCGCTGCGTGTAAAGTGCCCTTTAGAGGTTGTCCACTACTTGAAAAATTGATGGCTATCCTTAGGGGTACTTTGCACACTAAGATATCGCAGGTGCGATGTCGATGGGGTCAAATCGAAAGTGACGCACATCCAACGTCGCTGTCGATATCGTAGTGTGTAAATCCTTTGATACGATTAACGAGCGCAAAAGCGTCGTAATCGTATCATCGGTGTAACGTCTGACATTTCTATAATATAGCTGCAGCGACGGTTCCTCGTTCCTGCGGCAGCACACATCTCTGTGTGGGAAGCCGCAGGAGCGAGGAACATCTACCTGCGTCCCGCGGCTACGCCGGCTATGCGGAAGGACGGAGGTGGGCGGGATGATTAAGTCCCGCTCATCTCCGCCCCCCTGCTTCTATTGGCCGCCTGCCGTGTGACGTCGCACCACCCGCCCCCTTAGTAAGGAGGCTGGTCGCCGGCCAGAGGGATGTCGCAGGGCAGGTGAGTGCATGTGAATCACAAGATATAGCACCTGCGACGGGGGTGGGGGACTATCGCTGCAGCGTCGGACTATCGCTGCAGCGTCGGTAACACATTGTTACCGATGTCGCAGCGTGCAAAGCCCGCCTAAGCGGCAGAAATGCAGTACCCAGCCATAAGAAGACTGAGCATTTCCAGCTGCCTGGTCCAGACCGGAGTATAACTGATCGGCAGGGTGTCAGACCCTGGCCAATCAGACATTGATGACCTATCCTAAGGATAGGCCATCAATATTAAAGTAGTGGACAACCCCTTTAAGAACTTATGCACTTTAAGGCAAGAATGTTTTTTTTTTTATGCGTTCCATCAGCTTTTGTTTTATAAACATTCCATGTGGAAGGTAGCATGGTATAGGACCACCCTATTGCGCATGGTTTCAGGTCTTCCACAAAGAAAAAAAAAAAAAGTGCATGGGTGATCATTTTTTTTAAATTGCTGTGGGTCCCGCTGCTCATTATCTATGGGAGTGATGATGACAACGAGCCACATCATTCAGCTAGATTCTTCATCTGTGACATACCCTGTGAATGGCGAGTGCATGGAGTTCTGGCGATCACTGTGGGACCCCCGCCAACCTAAAACTGATCACCTATCAAATGGATTTTATAGACTGGACTACCCCTTTAAATCATCATCCATATGGTATAGCATTAACCAGAATATTTAATGCATTCTTTTTGAGGTCAGATCAAAAGGAATATATCTGGGCATTTCACCTTTCTAAAAAGTAAAGGCAGTCCATTCACGAGAGCCAGTAGAATTTTCATATTTTATTAAATATACTTTATATATGCATTTCTTACAAATATTTTATATACATGAATATTTCATTAGCTTATATAAGGCCTGGCAGTTTTAGATTTCTTCCTCTCTTTGGAATGTAACAAACAAAACTGAATTCTAGCGAATGTAAGAGGAAAAAATAAATTGTGCCGCGGTCAGCAGATCCGCCGCCGCTTCTGCAAATACTTATAATCCGTCCCAGACTGTAATAATATCAGCCAGTGTCCTTGTGATAACACATTATTTTCACCAATATTTTTTTAATAAAAAGGCACATATCTGGTATATAAATTCTCTTTAAATATGGAAATACTGTAGATATATAGAATTTGTATTTTATATATATTGTCCCTGATAATAGAATATTTTTATATTTTATCATTGTGCATTATTTGTATTTCATTTTACTTTAATATGTAATATATTTACAATCATCCAAAGAAATTAATAGGATTTGTTCAGAATTAAAGGCGTTGTCTCTTTTCAGAAAACTTGACTGCCAGATCAAAATATATATATATATATATATATATATATATATATATATATATATATATATATATATATATATATATATATATATATATATATATATATATATATATATATATATATATATATATATATATATAATACACAGATTATTTGCCCTCGTAGGTCCAGTGCTGCGTCACCATTGATTGTATGCGGCGGTGACGTGAGTGCTGCAGTCAATCACTGTAGGTGGTGTGCTCTCAGTGATAGTCTATAGACTGCAGAAAACCACCAGCAGCACCAGAGATACCACACATTGGACTTAGGAAGGGCAAGTAAAGTGCTGGGGGCATTTTTAAAGAAATTCGGAAAGTAGGCAAAAAGTATGCTAGAAATCAGCAACCCCTTTAAAAATTTGCAATTTTTTTTTTTTTTTTTTTTTTTTTTTACAAAGAACAGCGCTACCATTGGTCATGTCTGGTATTGCATTAACAGAAACAGCCTATAGGGAGGAATAGCACCATTTCTGACACATTTTTGGACTAATAATCCCTTTTGTAATTGGGTTTCATTAAAAAAAAATAAAGCAGTTTGTCTTCTGTAGCCAATGGGTTTTCATACATCGCAAGCTGCTCAATCCTGTTCAGCTTTCTTTGCTCCTGATTTATTATATAGTGGATATTGCTTGTAATTTGTGCTAGTTTATCAGATATTTGTACAGGAGGATAGATAAAGGGTTTAAAAGGCCGAATCTCTTAATTTTTTAAGTTAAGGGCGCTCTCACACATCCAGCTTTTCACCGGTTCCGGCGCACACCAGTACAGTGTATACAGTACAGTGGCAACGCGACAAGCTCCGGTCACATGCTGTCATGTGACCAGAATATGTAACCCGGAAGTTACAGCGCTGCCACTGTACTGTATACACTGTATTGGCATGCGCCGGAACCGGCGAAAAGCCGGATGTGTGAGAGTGCCCTATCAGGACCAAGCAACTTGTCGTGCATGAAAATAAATGCAAGCTTGAATTTTTTTAATGAAATTCATTTATTAAAATTACTTTATTCATAAAATATGCACATATCTGCGCCAATAGGGAGGAATAGCACCATTTGACACATTTTATGATTAATCACTTTTGTAATTGGGTTGTATTAAAAATATTAAATCAGTTATCTTCTGTAGCCAATGGATTTTCTCCCACATCGCAAGCTGCTCAATCCTGTTCAGCTGATTGATTATATAGTGGGTATCGCTTGCAATTTATGCTTTTACTTTTATTTAGATCTGTGTTTAGGAGGGTAGATAAAGGATATAAAAGGCTGAACCTTAAATTTTAAGCTGAACAGTACCAAGAAGCTTGTAATGCATGAAAATAAATGCAGGCTTGAAGGTTTTTTTTATTGAAACTCAAAAAAACTTTTTCTTCAAGAAATATGCACATCTCTGCGCCAATAGTGTAAAAGCTTTTGACAAATTTTTGGATTGGGTTTTATTAAAATTTTAAGCACTTGTCTTCTGCAGCCAATGGGTTTTCTCATACATCTCAAGCTGCTCAATCCTGTTCAACTGTCTTTGCTTTCCTGATTGTTTGTATAGTGGATATCTCTTGTAGTTTAGGCTAGTTTTATTTAGATTAGTGTTCAGGAGGATAGTTAAAGGGTTTAGAAGGTTGATATTTTTTTTTAAACTGAACAGCACTGAGCAGCTTGTAATGCATTAAAAGAAATGCAGGCTTGACATTTTTTTAATGAAATTCAATTACGAAAATGTTTTATTTTTTTCATGAAATATGCACATCTCTGCCTCATTTATTTCCCTTTCTCGTGGTTAACTTTAATCTGCACCGGACTCAACAAGGCCATAAGTAATACACCGTAGAAAATAATGAAGACTAACATCACAGGCTTCCAAGCTCCTCTACATACAACTATATAGTGTTCAGCTTAAAAGACAACTTCTTGAATGATGGGAGTAATCACAATGCAGCCATGGAAAAGAACATAGCAGGTGGCCATCCCAAAAAGTCCAGCTATTTCAGATATTTAGCAATAATCTGAATACTTTAGCGAAATACTGAGGCGGCATAGTGTTGCCTACCACCCTGAAATCACAGCTTTTGAATACTTCACTTAAGAGAATCCTTACAGTCTAGAAACTTCATAATTTCTGGGGGAACCTGATGGAGAGTTTTTTTTTTCCTGCAGCGCCACTACAGGAAAGATGACGTATTACACAGCGCCCCTTCAAAGTAATGGTTGGTGCGTGTATTACAGGGTAAGATATTTTTTTCCCCAAACCAGCAGAAATTTTTGCAAAAACAGTAACAATGTCGCCAATTAACTACCAGTAAGTAAAGGGGGGGGGGGGAGGACTGTACACCTAAATATCTACCGAAAAGACATGTTCATCTCTATTTATTTTGCTACAGTCTCTTAAAGAGACACCAACACTGAATTATTTAATACTTAGTTTTTCATGCCCTCTTAGTTTTATAAGGCACAATTACTCTTAATTTTAGCATAATACACATCATTTAGAAATCAGATTTAAGGGAATAACTGAGGGCTAATCACAGAAATAAAGGGTGTGTATACTTTTGCAACCATTATTGCTTTAAAAACACACAGAACACTTTGCAGTAAGGATTTCTTTTTTCCTCCAACTACCATGTTGTGTAAACAGAGCCTATGCGGAGACATCTCCATGGTTACAGACTACAAACAAACTTTGTGTAGTCGGATTTTGCAGTCACTCTTTGTAATTTAGTAAGATGTGATTGTCTAGATGGGAGAAAGTATCAGGACTGCAGAATCTCAACACATTGAGTAGTTTAACCATTGACATACATTTGTGGATACGTCTGAGTTATTTTTTGCCTTTGACTGGTCACAAAAAAAAAAAAAAAAAAAGGTTGCAGAAGTATAAACACCCTTTAAATTGTGCGTTTCATACATTTGAACATACAAAAAGGATACACATCAATGTAATACTGAAGCAGTAATAGACATGACAAAATGAAGGATTTTAAGATAAAAGGGATGTACAGGATAAGAAAAAAAAAATAATAATAATTGGTCCGAGCTGCAGCACAACACTACCGGGCAGTGTAGTTTTTGAAAAAACATCTAGGTTTGTCAAATCCTGTGTAGCACCATTAAAGTGTGTTTGTCAGCAGTTTTTTGCTATGTAATAGAGAGCATCATGATGTAGGGGCAGAGAGCCGGACTCCAGTGATGTATCACTTACTGGACTGCTTGGTGCAGTTTTGATAGAATCCCTGTTTTCTCTCCTGCAGATGTAGTAGCGGGCAAAATGCCTAGTGTATAACCCCGCCCACACGACTGATTGTGCACACAGGAAGCTGCCAGTCAGCCAGCTGCTAATCAGGGGTGGAGGCGAAGTTACACAGATTTGCTGGACTACCTTGCACAAGCCACCTAGTCCTGCAGTGAGTCTCCTGCTGATAAAACACTGATCGTATGGAAAATTACAGCAAGCTGCAGAACAAGTGACATCAGTGGAATCAGGTTCTTTGTAAGTTACATGCTGAACTCAGGTTAAATAATAAAACATTGACAGATTCCCTTTAAGGCTGGGGCTACATGGTGACTTTGGTGTGGTCAAAAATTAATATGTAGCTCCAACTTAAAGACATGTAAGAAATAGTCTCCCTATGGATACTATACCAATAAATGCCCAAAATTAAATTGATTCAGTCAGTCAATATTTTGTCCCCCTCAAAAAGAAAAAAAGTGAGCACTATAAAGGGTTAACCCCAGAATGACTTCTCCCACTATATTAATGTAGACTAAAAGTGGCCATACACCTTAGAGAGCAGGCAGGCAAAGATCTGCTCGGCTGACAGCGTCCCCCAATACACATACATAGTGGAGCAAGCGTATATGTATTCTGAGAAGGGAATAAAAAACCATCAGAGATAAAGGATTAGGCATGTTTAATTCCAACATGCCCAATCCTTCATTTCCAGGGTGGAGAATATTTAGAACATCCCCATACATGTTAATGATTATAATTAGGAGGTGTCGCAGAGAAATCTTAAAGTTAGATAAATGACCTTTTAAGTTATACAACTAGTCCTAGAAGGCCAGGTAGTCCGTTCCTCCGGTAGACACTCCATCACAGTTCCTGGCCCCTGTGCTTCCTTTCCAGGACTTGACACAAAAAATAGTTTCCTATATCAGCACCTACAGGGGTGCAGCCGACTTCTCATTTCAAGAGCCAAGCCAGCCCCCTTCTCTATCTATACAATGAAGAAGGGGGCTGGCTTAGCTATGGAAGGAACCACCATATGCTGTCTGGAGTCAAGCACTGGACCAGAAGTGAGGCCATAGAGACCCAAAATGGAGGGGAGTAGCGGAGCAATTGGGCACCCAACTTCATTGGACTGACTAATGTATATTTTCAGTCTCTTGGAAAATCCCTTTAAGGATATGGGCCGTATTAGTGCAACTCATCAACGTAGTGCTCCTACACCCCCAAGGTAAAGCAATCACGTCAAGTCTCCAGCACAAAGATATCCAGATTATATCAAGGCGTCCATTGCTAAACTAAATATATACAATATATGTCATAATAAGGCAGTGGATTCTTCCTACAAGTCTTGCCTTCCACTAATTAGATTTTTGTACTGCACATCATATTTCAGCTCCATGCTTTATTTCCTGTCCGGAATGCTAGTAATACAAAAATACTGTTATTACCGCTTGCTCTTGGGTTGCCATAGCAGCATCAGATTCAAACTGCAACGACATTCTATCATGTGATCTCCACACATATAAAAAAAGTGATTGGCCAGAAAGGTTGCATCTGTGTATGCTACCATGACAACCCCAGAGAAAGCACAATTTTAAATTACATTTCTGCTGAGGTCTTAATACTTGTAACAAATATATGCCCCATAACCTGACCCCAGCTATGCAGACTGACAGAGGAGCTTTAGCAATGGCAAACTTGTTAGGCAATTCACACTTTAAAGGGTTTTTTTTTTTCCATTCATACTACTATTTTAATAGTACAGTAATGTATCCTTAAAGGATTGTCCTGGATTAGGAAAACATGGCTGCATTCTTTCAAAAGCAGCACCACCCCTGACCTGAAGTGAATGGAGCCAGGCTGCAATACCATTCATGACCTGTGGTCAGGGGTGGCGCTGTTTCTGAAAGAAAACCATGAATTTCTGATCTAATCCCTATACTAACTTGCTGATCTAGTGCCAACAGCAGTTTTACAGAGTTATAACTGCAGATTCCTATAAAGAGTAGCCGTCATTTTAAATGTTCACTTCTGAAATTAATAGTACACATGAAATTAAGCAACTTTGTAACTAATCATCTGAAGGTTGTCCACTTCAATATAAACCTCATCTGCTTTCTCCTCCTGGAATCACTCAATTTATGGGTAAAATTGTGAATTCAGTGAAGACAGATTTTCTCATTATGTAGATAGATGACAGTTGGTGCCTATAATATTCTATGGAGAGGAGGGAGGAGCTACAGGCCGACAGACATTCTCCTGCAAGTTATCCTGAAAAGACTTTCACTTCACCATAGAACTTCATAAGCACCAGCTGTCATCTCCTATCTCACTAATGGGAAAACAGTATTTCACCTGTGAATTGAGAACAAATGATCACTCCAGGAGGCAAAAGAACAAATTTCTATAATAGGATATTAGTACAACAGTTTATTTTCATGTATACTATTTGTCTTATAAAGAAATATTAAAAATGTCGATTACTCTTTTAAAGGGATTTTGTACAATCCAAAATATATATATATATATATATATATATATATATATATATATATATATATATATATATATATATATATATATATATATATATATTCTGTACCTTTTTATAACGAAAAAGTAAAAAAATTAGACAAATAAAATAATATTTATCTTTTCTTTGTAGAAAAGTACAGAACCCATTTTTACTATTTGTCGGCATACACTGTGAGATGCCGCTGACATTTAAAGGGTTTTTTCCAGGCCTGAACTAAATTTCTGCAGAAATTCCAAAAAAAAAAAGAAAAAAAAAAAATCCTTCACACTCTGCAAGTGTGTCTATCTAATATATGTGCGTTATCTACTCTATGGAATTGCCCTAGGACAGACATATCCCATTTAATGATGAGATGATCCTAGCGAGAGAAGAAGTGCCGCTCGTCTGGGGATAATGGTGGGGTCGCCAGGCTGGAGGGTCCCACAAACAGACAATTCAGCTTTGGCTTCAGTTCATTCCAGACTTGGTTCATCTGCAAAGAAGTAAAGTGAGATGGCATGTTCATTCACTGTAATACATGTGTATGTACAGGTGTAGTACATGTAATATATTGGGGTTAACAAGTCTGATTTCTTTCACAACAGCGCCCCCCCCTGTCCACAGGTTGCATGCGGTATTGCACCCTAGTGGCATTCACCTCTATGAAGAAGCAGTGCAATATCAGACAACGTGGACAAGTGTGGAATGGTTTCTGGAAGAGGATGCAATGTTTTTTTCTGATTCTTTTGAAGAATATACATATAAAACTAACCTCTTTGTGTCCCTGAATCTGTGAATTCACAAATGCCCCGAGGATGTGGGAGGTGAGGGGCAGATAGATATGGATTAGTTGAGTTTCTTGGTGCAAACAAAACAAGGAAAAGTAATTCCTTAACTCCATGACCATGATGGCGTTCTCTTGCTGAAAAAAGAAAAAAAAAAAAAAAAACATATATAAATATTATATTGGATGTAAAAAGGTGAGAACTACAAAATGATGCATGGACAAAATGTAGCAATTAGTGATGAGCGAGCATGCTTGTTACTACTCGGTACTCGCACGAGTATCACTGTACTCGGGCTACTCGGCGGGGACCGAGTAATCTCGCGATACTCGTGCTGTACTCGTGGTCTTCATGTTGGCGCTCTTTTTAGAGCCAGCCCTTATGCAGGGATTGGCTGGCAGACCACTGCAATGCCACAGCCCTGTTGTGGAATTGCAGTGATTGGCCGGCCCTCACAGCATGACCGTGCCTTTAGCCCGACACTTCCCCGCTCGGCTACGGCCCCTCCCACACTCCACTCCGCGTGTATATTTATATGCACGCTTACACACACACGTACGTTTTTTTAATTAATTTACAGTTTTATGGTTTCTACATGCTGCCGGTGGTCATTTCACAAAAATACTCGGGTCTCCCATAGGATAACATTGGGCTCGTTGCTCGGGCCGAGTACACGAGTATCTTGGGAGGCTCGGCCCGAGCCTCGAGCACCCGAGCTTTTTAGTACTCGCTCATCACTAGTAGCAATCATTACCCAGAAAGCTCAAAGGGAACGAGTAATCAGAGAAGGACCCCTTGTTTGAATCAAGGTTTTTAAGTTAAATTGTTTGTTTTTTTTACATAACTAGTTAGGAGAACCACCTAATACTAGACATACATTTCCTGTTTTGTCTTTGAGGATAATGGGTGCTGAAAAAAACTTCTGTATACCAGTTACAATAGATTATGTCACAGCTTACCACCTCCTCCTGTACAATGACTGATAACACCTTTATATACAGTAGATAACATGATCCACTATTTACAATAGGTGATATCAAGCTCACCTCCTCCCCCTCTGTACAATGGATGATAACACCGCTATATACAATAGCTAACAGGATCTACCATTCACAATAGGTGATATCACAGCTCACCTCCTCCCCCTTCTGTACAATGGGTCACAACATCTATAAACAGTAGCTAACAGAATCCACCATTAATAGGTGATATCACAGCTCACCTCCCCCCCTCCTGTACAAGGACTGATAACACTTCTACAGTTAATGACAGCATCCACCATTAACATTAGGTGATGTCACAGCTCACCACCTCCCCCTTCTGTACAATGGGTCACAACATCTATAAACAGTAGCTAACAGAATCCACCATTAATAGGTGATATCACAGCTCACCTCCCCCCCTCCTGTACAAGGACTGATAACACTTCTACAGTTAATGACAGCATCCACCATTAACATTGAGTGATGTCACAGCTCACCACCTCCCCCTTCTGTTCAATGATTGAAATCTCTATATACAGTAGATAACACTATCTACCAGTGTCAATACCAGATGTCACAGCTCACCTCATCCTCTTTCCTTCATAATGACCTTTGCCCAGATTAGATCATAGATAATACGGCTATAAAAATGAATAGTGTCTCAGTCAGCCTATTGCAGCTAACATCCAAGTTCCCAAAAGTAAGAGCCTAATATTAAGCCTAGTGGCCAGTGTAAAATTTAAAAAAAAAAAAAAAGTAATGTTAACTTAAAAAATAATATCTATCTAATGTATATCTATCTACATCTAATATATAAAAATCACTCACATGCTGCAGCTGCATCCCCCTCCTCCATATCAACTAGTTATCGTAATATGGCAGACCTAGTGGTTTACAGAAAGATTATATCTATATCTTTCATATGGAATTCCGATTTACACAATTGATTTTTTTTTATTTTTGACATTCCCTTTTAGTGAAAAGAAAAAAAAACAAAAACTACGCAATATTCCGGCCACTAGGGGGTAGTAATGAAATAATCAGTGCTGGTGTAGTTACTCCATATTATTGAAATGAGTTTAAAGAAGGGAATTTTGTTTACTTACCGTAAATTCCTTTTCTTCTAGCTCCAATTGGGAGACCCAGACAATTGGGTGTATAGCTTCTGCCTCCGGAGGCCACACAAAGTATTACACTTAAAAGTGTAAAGCCCCTCCCCTTCTGCCTATACACCCCCCGTGCATCACGGGCTCCTCAGTTTTGGTGCAAAAGCAAGAAGGAGGAAAAGTTATAAATTGGTTTAAAGTAAATTCAATCCGAAGGAATTTCGGAGAACTGAAACCATTCAACATGAACAACATGTGTACACAAAGAACAACAGCCCGAAGGGAACAGGGGCGGGTGCTGGGTCTCCCAATTGGAGCTAGAAGAAAAGGAATTTACGGTAAGTAAACAAAATTCCCTTCTTCTTTGTCGCTCCATTGGGAGACCCAGACAATTGGGACGTCCAAAAGCAGTCCCTGGGTGGGTAAAATAATACCTCGTAATAGAGCCGTAAAACGGCCCCTTCCTACAGGTGGGCAACCGCCGCCTGAAGGACTTGCCTACCTAGGCTGGCATCCGCCGAAGCATAGGTATGCACCTGATAGTGTTTCGTGAAAGTGTGCAGGCTCGACCAGGTAGCCGCCTGACACACCTGCTGAGCCGTAGCCTGGTGCCGCAAAGCCCAGGACGCACCCACGGCTCTGGTAGAATGGGCTTTCAGCCCTGAGGGAACCGGAAGCCCAGAAGATCGGTAAGCTTCAAGAATTGGTTCCTTGATCCACCGAGCCAGGGTTGATCTGGAAGCTTGTGACCCTTTCCGCTGGCAGCGACAAGGACAAAGAGTGCATCCGAGCGGCGCAGGGGCGCCGTACGAAAAATGTAGAGTCTGAGTGCTCTCACCAGATCTAACGAGTGCAAATCCTTTTCACACTGATGAACTGGATGAGGACAAAAAGAGGGTAAGGAGATATCCTGATTGAGATGAAAGGGGGATACCACCTTAGGGAGAAATTCCGGTACCGGACGCAGAACCACCTTGTCCTGGTGAAACACCAGGAAAGGGGCTTTGCATGACAGCGCCGCTAGCTCCGACACTCTCCGAAGTGATGTGACTGCTACTAGGAAGACCACTTTCTGCGAAAGGCGTGAGAGAGAAATATCCCTCATTCGCTCGAAAGGTGGCTTCTGAAGAGCCATCAGCACCCTGTTCAGATCCCAGGGTTCTAACGGCCGCTTGTAAGGAGGGACTATGTGACAAACCCCCTGCAGGAACGTGCGTACCTGTGGAAGTCTGGCTAGGCGCTTCTGAAAAAACACAGAGCGCTGAGACTTGTCCCTTGAGAGCCGAGCGACAACCCTTTTTCCAATCCGGATTGAAGGAAGGAAAGAAAAGTGGGCAAGGCAAATGGCCAGGGAGAAACACCCTGATCAGAGCACCAAGATAGGAATATCCTCCACGTCCTGTGGTAGATCTTGGCGGACGTTGGTTTCCTAGCCTGTCTCATAGTGGCAATGACCTCTTGAGATAACCCTGAAGACGCTAGGATCCAGGACTCAATGGCCACACAGTCAGGTTGAGGGCCGCAGAATTCAGATGGAAAAACGGCCCTTGAGACAGCAAGTCTGGTCGGTCTGGTAGTGCCCACGGTTGGCCCACCGTGAGATGCCACAGATCCGGGTACCACGACCTCCTCGGCCAGTCTGGCGCGACGAGGATGGCGCAGCGGCAGTCGGACCTGATCTTGCGTAACACTCTGGGCAACAGTGCCAGAGGAGGAAACACATAAGGGAGTTGAAACTGCGACCAATCCTGAACTAAGGCGTCTGCCGCCAGAGCTCTGTGATCTTGAGACCGTGCCATGAATGTTGGGACCTTGTTGTTGTGCCGGGACGCCATTAGGTCGACGTCCGGCATCCCCCAGCGGCAACAGATCTCCTGAAACACGTCCGGGTGAAGGGACCATTCCCCTGCGTCCATGCCCTGGCGACTGAGAAAGTCTGCTTCCCAGTTTTCTACGCCCGGGATGTGAACTGCGGATATGGTGGAGGCCGTGGCTTCCACCCACATCAGAATCCGCCGGACTTCCTGGAAGGCTTGCCGACTGCGTGTTCCCCCTTGGTGGTTGATGTATGCCACCGCTGTGGAGTTGTCCGACTGAATTTGGATCTGCTTGCCTTCCAGCCACGGCTGGAACGCCTTTAGGGCAAGATACACTGCCCTTATCTCCAGAACATTGATCTGAAGGGAAGACTCTGTCGGAGTCCAGGTTCCCTGAGCCCTGTGGTGGAGAAAGACCGCTCCCCACCCTGACAGGCTCGCGTCCGTCGTGACCACAGCCCATGATGGGGGAAGGAAGGATTTCCCCTTCGACAGAGAAGTGGGGAGAAGCCACCACTGAAGGGAAGCCTTGGCTGCCCGTGAAAGGGAGACGTTCCTGTCGAGGGACGTCGACTTCCTGTCCCATTTGCGGAGAATGTCCCATTGAAGTGGACGCAGATGAAACTGCGCAAAAGGAACTGCCTCCATTGCTGCTACCATCTTCCCTAGGAAGTGCATGAGGCGCCTCAGGGGGTGTGACTGGCCTTGAAGGAGAGATTGCACCCCTGTCTGTAGTGAACGCTGTTTGTCCAGCGGAAGCTTCACTATCGCTGAGAGAGTATGAAACTCCATGCCAAGATATGTCAGTGATTGGGCCGGTGTCAGATTTGACTTTGGAAAATTGATGATCCACCCGAATCTCTGGAGAGTCTCCAGCGCAACGTCCACGCTGCGTTGGCATGCCACTTGAGAGGGTGCCTTGACCAGCAGATCGTCTAAGTAAGGGATCACCGAGTGTCCCTGAGAGTGTAGGACTGCTACCACTGCTGCCATGACCTTGGTGAAGACCCGTGGTGCTGTCGCCAGGCCGAAAGGCAGTGCCACGAACTGAAGGTGTTCGTCCCCTATGGCGAAACGCAGGAAGCGCTGATGCTCTGGTGCAATCGGTACGTGGAGATAAGCATCTTTGATGTCGATTGATGCCAGGAAGTTTCCTTGGGACATTGAGGCGATGACGGAGCGGAGCGATTCCATCCGGAACCGCCTGGTTTTTACGTGTTTGTTGAGCAGTTTTAGGTCCAGAACAGGACGGAAGGATCCGTCCTTTTTCGGTACCACAAACAAGTTGGAGTAAAAACCGTGACCCTGTTGCTGAAGAGGAACAGGGATCACCACTCCTTCCGCCTTCAGAGTGCACACCGCCTGAAGAAGAGCATCGGCTCTCTCGGGGGGCGGAGATGTTCTGAAAAATCGAGTCGGAGGACGAGAGCTGAACTCTATCCTGTAACCGTGGGATAGAATGTCTCTCACCCATCGGTCTTTTACCTGTGGCAGTCAGGTGTCGCAAAAGCGGGAAAGCCTGCCACCGACCGAGGATGCGGTGTGAGGAGGCCGAAAGTCATGAGGAGGCCGCCTTGGGAGCGGTTCCTCCGGCGGTCTTTTTTGGACGTGACTTAGACCGCCATGAATCGGAGTTCCTCTGATCCTTTTGAGGCCTTTTGGACGAGGAGAACTGAGACCTTCCCGCGGGCCGAAAGGACCGAAACCTCGATTGTACCTTCCGTGGTTGAGGTCTGTTTGGTTTGGACTGGGGTAAGGATGAGTCCTTTCCCTTGGATTGTTTAATGATTTCGTCCAATCGTTCACCAAACAGGCGGTCGCCAGAAAATGGCAAACCGGTTAAGAACTTTTTGGAAGCGGAGTCTGCCTTCCATTCACGTAACCACATGGCCCTGCGGACTGCCACCGAATTGGCGGATGCTACCGCCGTACGGCTCGTAGAGTCCAGGACAGCATTAATGGCGTAGGACGCAAACGCCGACGCCTGAGAGGTTAAGGACACCACTTGCGGAGCAGATGTACGTGTGACTGCATTAATCTGCGCATGACAAGCTGAGATAGCTTGGAGTGCCCATACGGCTGCAAATGCTGGAGCAAAAGACGCGCCGATAGCTTCATAGATGGATTTCAACCAGAGCTCCATCTGTCTGTCAGTGGCATCTTTGAGTGAAGCCCCATCTTCCACTGCAACTATGGATCTAGCAGCCAGTCTGGAGACAGGAGGATCCACCTTGGGACACTGAGTCCAGCCCTTGACAACGTCAGGGGGGGAAGGGATAACGTGTATCCTTAAGGCGCTTGGAAAAACGCTTATCTGGAAAAGCTCGGTGTTTCTGGACTGCCTCTCTGAAGTCAGAGTGATCCAGAAACATACTCAATGGACGCTTGGGAAACCTAAAACGGAATTTCTCCTGCTGAGAAGCTGACTCCTCAATTGTAGGAGCTGGTGGAGAAATATCCAACACCTGATTGATGGTTGATATAAGGTCATTCACTATGGCGTCACCTTCAGGTGTATCAAGGTTGAGCGCGGTCTCCGGGTCAGAATCCTGATCCGCATCATCATCCAGAGAGTCCTCCTGCTGAGACCCTGAACAATGTGATGAAGTCGAGGGAATTTCCCAGCGAGCCCGCTTAGGCGGCCTGGGACTGCGGTCCATGTCAGAGACCTCACCCTGGGACCCATGGTTCACCCCAGGAGCACTTTGCAGCTCCAAATGAGGGGGGCCTGGGGTCAATGATTGAACAGTGCCCGGGGCCTGAGTGACCGGTCTGGACTGTAAGGCTTCTAGTATCCTAGCAGACCATTTATCCATAGTCTCAGACAGTTTGTCAGCAAATACTGCAAACTCCGTCCCTGTCACCTGGACAGTGGTAGCAGGTGGTTCCACCTGGGCCACCAGTAGCAGAGGCTCCGGCTGAGTAAGTGCCACAGGGGCAGAGCATTGCACACAATGAGGATCGGTGGAACCTGCCGGTAGTATAGCCGCACATGAGGTACAGGTTGCAAAGTAAGCCTGTGCTTTGGCACCCTTGCTATTTGCGGACGACATGCTGTTGTCTCCTCTGAGTACAATCCAGGAGGGTATATAGCCAAAAATCAACAGTGCGACCGTACAGTGTAGATGTATAGCATATTATATTATTATATATATATATATATATATATATATATATATATATATATATATATATATATATATATATATATATATATATATATATATATATATATATATATATATATATATATATATATATATATATATATATATATATATATATATATATATATATATATATATATACACATACATACATACATACAGGGCCGGCTCCAGGTTTTTGTGGGCCCTGGGCGGAAGAGTCCCGGTGGGCCCCATCCACACGCAGACACACACATACGTACACATACATATACATATTTAAAGACAAACTCACAAAAATACGTATAGAACTGACATATCTATACAGTCATATACACTGACATACATAGATACACATCATACATGCATACAGACACACACAACACAACTCTGCTAGATACATACATACAGACACACACAGCTCTGCTGGATACATACACACATAGCTCTGCTACATACACACATAGCTCTGCTACATACATACACAGCTCTGCTGGATACATACACACATAGCTCTGCTACATACATACACACATAGCTCTGCTACATACATACACAGCTCTGCTGGATATATACACACATAGCTCTGCTACATACACTCATAGCTCTGCTACATACACTCATAGCTCTGCTACATACACACACAGCTCTGCTGGATACATACACACATAGCTCTGCTACATACACACACAGCTCTGCTGGATACATACACACATAGCTCTGCTACATACATACACAGCTCTGCTGGATACATACACACATAGCTCTGCTACATACATACACACATAGCTCTGCTACATACATACACACATAGCTCTGCTACATACATACACACATAGCTCTGCTACATACATACACCCATAGCTCTGCTACATACATACACACATAGCTCTGCTACATACATACACACATAGCTCTGCTACATACATACACACATAGCTCTGCTACATACATACACACATAGCTCTGCTACATACATACACACATAGCTCTGCTACATACATACACACATAGCTCTGCTACATACATACACACATAGCTCTGCTACATACATACACACATAGCTCTGCTACATACATACACACATAGCTCTGCTACATACATACACACATAGCTCTGCTACATACATACACACATAGCTCTGCTACATACATAGCTCTGCTACATACATAGCTCTGCTACATACATACATATAGCTCTGCTACATACATACATGAATCTGCTACATACATACACACATAGCTCTGCTACATACATACACACATAGCTCTGCTACATACATACACACATAGCTCTGCTACATACATACACACATAGCTCTGCTACATACATACACACATAGCTCTGCTACATACATACACACATAGCTCTGCTACATACATACACATAGCTCTGCTACATACATACACACATAGCTCTGCTACATACATAGCTCTGCTACATACATACATGAATCTGCTACATACATACACACATAGCTCTGCTACATACATACACACATAGCTCTGCTACATACATAGCTCTGCTACATACATACATGAATCTGCTACATACATACACACATAGCTCTGCTACATACATACACACATAGCTCTGCTACATACATACACACATAGCTCTGCTGCATACATACACATAGCTCTGCTACATACATAGCTCTGCTACATACATACACATAGCTCTGCTACATACATACATGAATCTGCTACATACATACACACATAGCTCTGCTACATACATACACACATAGCTCTGCTACATACATACACACATAGCTCTGCTACATACATAGCTCTGCTACATACATACATGAATCTGCTACATACATACACACATAGCTCTGCTACATACATACACACATAGCTCTGCTACATACATACACACATAGCTCTGCTACATACATAGCTCTGCTACATACATACATGAATCTGCTACATACATACACATAGCTCTGCTACATACATACACACATAGCTCTGCTGCATACATACACACATAGCTCTGCTGCATACATACACACATAGCTCTGCTGCATACATACACACACAGCTCTGCTGCATACATACACACATAGCTCTGCTACATACATAGCTCTGCTACATACATAGCTCTGCTACATACATAGCTCTGCTACATACATACATGAATCTGCTACATACACACACACATAGCTCTGCTACATACATACACACATAGCTCTGCTACATACATACACACATAGCTCTGCTACATACATACACACATAGCTCTGCTACCTACATAGCTCTGCTACATACATAGCTCTGCTACATACATACATCTGCTACATACATACACACATAGCTCTGCTACATACATACATGAATCTGCTACATACATACACACATAGCTCTGCTACATACATACATGAATCTGCTACATACATACACACATAGCTCTGCTACATACATACATGAATCTGCTACATACATACACATATAGCTCTGCTACATACATACACACATAGCTCTGCTACATACATACACACATAGCTCTGCTACATACATACAGACACACACGTAGCTCTGTGGGGCCCACACACACAGCTCCAGGGGCCAGCACATACAGCACCGGGGGGCAGGGCATACACCTAAGGGGGGAGAAGCCCATACAGCTCCCCAGGGCCCATAAATCGGGGGCGGGGAGGGCACATACCTCTCAGGTCACGGTGGAGAGGGGGCCCACACAGCGCCGGAGAGGGGGCCCACACAGCGCCGGAGAGGGGGCCCACACAGCGCCGGAGAGAAGAGCTGTGCTGGGGGTCGCTGGCTGGCACTGCAACTCCTTCATCTGTGGGACTGAGCAGGCCGGTCGGTAGCTCCGCCCACAGATGAAGTTCAAACCAGGAAGTCTGCGCGCCTTAAAGGGACGGCGCTGCAGATTCCTGCCGAGGACTGCGGAACTCGGCCCGGGGGCAGCAGAACTAAGGCGAGGGGGCCCCGGCCAAGGGGCACCAGAACTGACGAGGCCGAGTGGGCCCCCCCGGCTCTCCAGGGCCCCGGCATTTGCCCAGGTATGCCGCGTGCTGACGCCGGCCCTATATATATATATATATATATATATATATATATATATATATATATATATATATATATACACACACTCCGACACTCAGTGAGGCCAGCACCTCAGATGCTGCCTACCGACCGTTCAAAGCGGTTGTGTGATCACCAGCTTCCCTGCCTGGGCCTCCCAGAGCTTTCTCTCCTCTCCAGCGTCAGAAGAGCTGACAGGAATGGCTGCCGGCGTTCTGTGGGGAGGAGGGGGCCGAGGGCGTGCCCTAGAAAGTGCGGGAATCTGGAGCCCCATTGAGCTGAATGAGGGGGGAGGAGGATACAGAGTATGCTCCAGCCCTCAGCGCTGACGTTCTGTGCAGCGTCCCGCCCTTCCCCTGACTGACAGGCCTGGGGGCGGGAATATGCGCTACTAGGCCGCAAAAGCCGGGGACTAAAGTTATAAGCGCGGCCGGCGCGGTAGTCCCCGGCGCACTAACACACCCAGCAGTGCTGCAGTGTATATGGCACCAGCGCTCCATGCGCGGTCCCCACGGGGACACAAGAGTACCTCACAGTAGCAGGGCCTTGTCCCTGACGATACTCGGCTCCTGTCCAGCAGATTCCCCAGGGGCTGCGGAGGGAGCACGGCCTCAGTGCCTGGAGACCGATTAGGATCCCACTTCACCCAGAGCCCATTAAGGGATGGGGAAGGAAAACAGCATGTGGCTCCTGCCTATGTACCCGCAATGGGTACCTCAACCTTAACAGCACCGCCGACCAGAGTGGGGTGAGAAGGGAGCATGCTGGGGGCCCTAGTATGGGCCCTCTTTTCTTCCATCCGACATAGTCAGCAGCTGCTGCTGACTAAGATGTGGAGCTATGCGTGGATGTCAGCCTCCTTCGCACAAAGCATAAAAACTGAGGAGCCCGTGATGCACGGGGGGTGTATAGGCAGAAGGGGAGGGGCTTTACACTTTTAAGTGTAATACTTTGTGTGGCCTCCGGAGGCAGAAGCTATACACCCCAATTGTCTGGGTCTCCCAATGGAGCGACAAAGAAATGTGCCTTAGTCTCCAGGGGGCGCCAAAGAGAAGATTTTTCTATAGGGGGTCCCATTATGTTGGCTAACCTCCACAATGCGGGACTCCAGCTGCTCCACGGACTCGGCCTCCTTGTTCTGCACAGTGGCGCTGATCATCTGCCTCTTCATAAGGCTGTACTTGTGTAAGGCTTTCTGGTGCTTGTGCAGGACGCCCTTCTCGTGCCGCTCACACAGATCCTGCGCACATCATACATGTATTACAGACCACCAGGACCAATGCCTCAATCCTGCTGAGCCCAGGGAGGCCGATGTCACTAACCTTGTAGGACTGAAGAAGATCCAGGAATAGATTCAGCTTTTCCACCACATCAATTTCTTCAAGTTTACCCTAAAAAAAAAAAAAAAAGAAAAAAAAAAAAGGTTGTCAGTTAAGGGGGCACTGGTTTTAGACATAACGCTCACTCATACGATACAAAGAAATGTTTTTTTGTTTTTGTGGTTTCTGTGTTATTTACTGGATATAAAACGTGTTCTCACTCATTGTGGAGGAGGAGGTGAGCTGTGAGATCACCTATTCTGAATGGTGGATCCCGTGTTATATACTATATATAGGAGGTGTTAATAGTCACTGTACAGAAGGAGGTGAGCTGTGATAACACTGAATCCACCATTATCAGTAGCTATCACTTGTTGTACAGGACGAGGTGAGCTGTGATATCTTTTGGTAATGGTGGATCCAGTGTTATCTACTGTATATAAAATGTGTTATCAGTCATTGTACAGGAGAAGGAGGAGGTGAGCTGTCATCACCTATTGTGAACGGTAGATCTTGTGTTATATACTATATATAGAGGTGATATCAGTCATTGTACAGGAAGGAGAGGAGGTGAGCTGTGACATCACCCATTGTGAATAGTGAATCCAGTGTTATCTACTGTATATAAAGGTTTAGCAGTCATTATATAAGAGGAGGAGGAGGTGAGCTGTTAAATCACCTATTTGAATGTTAGATCCTGTGAATGAGAGAGAAATATATATATATTTTTTTTTTGTGATATCAGTCATTGTACAAGAGGAGGAGGTGAGCTGTGATATCACCTATTGTGAATAGATGATCCTGTGTTATCTACTGTATATAGAGATGTTATCAGTCACTATACAGGGGTTGGCACAAGTGAGTTGTGACATCACCTATAGTGAATGGTGAGGCCTGTGTTATATACTGTATATAGACTAATTTATCATTGTAAGCCTGTCTGATGATAATAAGGTTGCTGAAAAGTAATCTGTATAGAAAAGGAAGAAATGTAATAAAGAGCCTAGTGGGAAAAATTGCAAGATCTCAGATTTTTTTATTATAATAAACAGTGTAAATTAATAAATATTTTTTTAAATATTTGCTAATATCCATTAAGCAAAAAAACAACTTTATACAATAGGTCATTTTCTGACGGTATATTACATTTAAGTGAATTAAAAATCTGGCTGCTTAATATTTGGTCCTAAGTGAGCGTCTATTATAACAATTTACAGAGATTGGTTATCTTTACCTGTTGTGCCGCCTTGTCCGCGAGTATGGTGAACTCCACCGACAGCCCCTTAAGAGCCTGCTTTAATGCGCCCCAAGAGCTGTGAGCTGCCCAGGAAGGCAGAGGAGTCGTGTCCGAGCCCAAGGCACTGCGGGAGGAGAGGATAGCGAGGGTCATCACAGGTTACACAGCAGGGGACGCCGCCTACAACAGCAATTCAGATGGTGTGCTTTTTATCTCATCACATTTGCTTTAGGTCACCATTTTCTGAGATGCTTTATGGTTTTTATCCCTCCCCCATCAAGAGCAGATCTTTCTGCAGAGCCATCATTATACCACTTTGGGGTACATACTATTTATTGCATTTTTGGGGAAAAAAATGTAGTCCTCCATATAGTATAATGCACCCCCCCATGGTCCTCCATATAGTATAATGCACCCCCCCATGGTCCTCCATATAGTATAATGCACCCCCCCATGGTCCTCCATATAGTATAATGCACCCCCCCATGGTCCTCCTTATAGCACCCCCATAGTCCTCCACATAGTATAATGAGCACCCCCATAGTCCTCTATATTATAATGCACCCCTATAGGCCTCCATATATAAATGCACCCCCCATAGTCCTCCATATAGTATAATGCGCCCCCATAGTCCTCCATATAGTATAATGCGCCCCCATAGTACTCCATATAGTATAATGCGCCCCCATAGTCCTCCATATAGTATAATGCGCCCCCATAGTACTCCATATAGTATAATGCGCCCCCATAGTCCTCCATATAGTATAATGCGCCCCCATAGTCCTCCATATAGTATAATGCACCCCCATAGTATAATGCACCCCCCATAGTCCACCCTACAGCACCCCCATAGTCTTCCATATAATATAATGCACCCGCCATAGTCCTCTATATTATAATGCACCCCTATAGGCCACCATATATAAAATGCACCCTATAGTCCTCCATATAGTATAATGCGGCCCCCCATATAGTGAACGCAATCCCCATAGTCCTCCATATAGTATAATGCGGCCCCCCATATAGTGAACGCAATCCCCATAGTCCTCCATATAGTATAATGCGCTCCCATATAGTATAATTCACACCCATAGTCTTCCATACAGTATAATGTGTCTGCCATATAGTATAATGTGTCCCCCATATAGTATAATGTGTCCCCCATATAGTATAATGTGTCCCCCATATAGTATAATGTGTCCCCCATATAGTATAATGTGTCCCCCATATAGTATAATGTGTCCCCCATATAGTATAATGTGTCCCCCATAGTCCTCCATATAGTATAATGTGTCCCCCATAGTCCTCCATATAGTATAATGTGTCCCCCATAGTCCTCCATATAGTATAATGTGTCCCCCATAGTCCTCCATATAGTATAATGTGTCCCCCATAGTCCTCCATATAGTATAATGTGTCCCCCATAGTCCTCCATATAGTATAATGTGTCCCCCATAGTCCTCCATATAGTATAATGTGTCCCCCATAGTCCTCCATATAGTATAATGTGTCCCCCATAGTCCTCCATATAGTATAATGTGTCCCCCATAGTCCTCCTTATAGTATAATGTGTCCCCCATAGTCCTCCATATACTATATGGAGTGCATTATACTATATGGGGGACACGAAGGGAATTTTGTTTACTTACCGTAAATTCCTTTTCTTCTAGCTCCAATTGGGAGACCCAGACAATTGGGTGTATAGCTACTGCCTCCGGAGGCCACACAAAGTATTACACTTAAAAGTGTAAAGCCCCTCCCCTCTGCTATACACCCACCCGTGCATCACGGGCTCCTCAGTTTTGGTGCAAAAGCAGGAAGGAGGAAACTTATAAATTGGTCTAAGGTAAATTCAATCCGAAGGATGTTCGGAGAACTGAAACCATAACCAAGAACAATTCAATCTGAACAACATGTGTACACAAAGAAAACAACAGCCCGAAGGGCACAGGGGCGGGTGCTGGGTCTCCCAATTGGAGCTAGAAGAAAAGGAATTTACGGTAAGTAAACAAAATTCCCTTCTTCTTCGGCGCTCCATTGGGAGACCCAGACAATTGGGACGTCCAAAAGCAGTCCCTGGGTGGGTAAAAGAATACCCTGATAAAAAGAGCCGTAAAACGGCTCCTTCCTACAGGTGGACCACCGCCGCCTGAAGGACCCGCCTACCTCAGCTGGCATCTGCCGAAGCGTAGGTATGCACTAGATAGATAGTGCTTCGTGAAAGTGTGCAGACTCGACCAGGTAGTCGCCTGACACACCTGCCGAGCCGTAGCCTGGTGCAGCAATGCCCAGGACGCACCCATGGCTCTGGCGGAATGGGCCTCCAGCCTGAAGGGACCGGAAGCCCAGCAGAACGGTAGGCTTCAAGAATTGGTTCCTTGATCCACTGAGCCAAGTTGACTTGAAAGCCTGCGACCCTTTACGCTGGCCAGCGACAAGGACAAAGAGCGCATCCGAGCGGCGCAGGGGCGCCGTACGAGAAATGTAGAGTCTGAGTGCTCTCACCAGACCTAACAAGAGCAAATCCTTTTCACATCGGTGAACTGGATGAGGACACAACGAGGGTAAGGAGATGTCCTGATTGAGATGAAAAGGGAATACCACCTTAGGGAGGAATTCCGGAACCGGACGCGGAACCACCTTGTCATGGTGAAACACCAGGAAAGGAGCTTTGCATGATAACGCTGCTAGCTCAGACACTCTCCGAAGTGAGGTGACTGCTACTAGAAAAAAAAAAAAAAACACTTTCTGCGAAAGACGTGTGAGCGAAATATCCCTCACGACAAACCCTTTTCCAATCCGGATTGAAGAAAGGACAGAAAAGTGGGCAAGGCAAATGGCCAGGGAGAAAATATTATAATATTATATATATATATATATATACACACTGCGGCACCCAGGGGGTGACAACACCCTAGGAAGACCACCTTTGAAAAACTGGTGCCCCCAGTGCTCAGTGAGGGGGAAGGAGGATAGCAACGTATGCTCCAGCACTCCCTACGTTATGATGCAGGTGTCTGCAGGAATCCGGTGGTCTATAGGGATCAGTGCGGGGGGGCGGAGGACAGCGAGGTGTGCTCCAGCCCTCACTGTCGGCAACCTACCGACCCTCCCGCCCCTCTCCCTGACTGGCAGGCTCAGGGGCGGGAGTGTTAACCCACTAGGCCGCAAAAGCCGGGGATTCAAGTAAAACCGCGGCCGGCAAACATGCATGGTCGGCGCGGTAGTCCCGGACAAAGAATGCCCACCGCAATCGCAGCTGCGTCTGAGGCCAAGGTGCTTCAGGCACCGTGCCAACGGGGACACAGAGTACCTGTAGCTGCAGGGTGTCCCTGACGATACTCCGTCTCCGGCAGGGGCTGCGGATGTGGCTTGTAGCCCTCAGATTCTCTGACCCGGATCTCCCTCAGCTGCAGCCAGAAGGTGTTGAAAAAACATGGCTGACGGCGTTCTCTGAGGAGGAGGGAGGCATGGGCGTGTTCACACAAAAGTGCGGGAATCTGGTGCCTCAGCGTGGGTAGTGAGGGGGGCGGAGGACAGCTCAATGTACTACAGCCCTCACTGTCGGCGTGATACCGCCTGTCCCGTCCTTTTCCCTGACTGGCAGGTCTGGGGGCGGGAGAATCCCATACTAGGCCGCAAAAGCCGGGGATTAAAGTTGAAATCGCGGCCGACCGGCAGTGCACGGTCGGCGCGGTAGTCCCGGACCCACACGCACGCCGCAGTCGCTGCAGCGTCTGTGCCCAAGGTGCTTTATGCGCCGTCCCAACGGGGACCCAGAGCCCTGGAATATGCGTTACTAGGCAGAAGCCGGAGACTAGAGTGTAAGCGCAGCCGGCCACAAGCGCGGTCCCGGCGCACTAACACGCCCAGCAGTGCTGCAGCGTGTACGACACAAGCGCGCCATGCGCCGTCCCCAAGGGGATACAGAGTACCTCGCAGTAGCAGGGCCATGTCCCTGACGATACTCAGCTCCTGTCCAGCAGATTCCCAGGGGCTGCGGAGGGAGCACGGTCCCAGTGTCTAGAGACCGATTATGGATCCCACTTCACCCAGAGCCCTGCAGGGATGGGGAAGGAAAACAGCATGTGGGCTCCAGCCTCCGTACCCGCAATGGGTACCTCAACCTTAACACCGCCGACCAGAGTGGGGTGAGAAGGGAGCATGCTGGGGGCCCTATATGGGCCCACTTTTCTTCCATCCGAAATAGTCAGCAGCTGCTGCTGACTATGGGTATGTGCGCACGTTGCTTTTTACCTGCTTTTTACCTGCTTTTTTGCTGCTTTTTCTTCTGCGCTGTTTAATGCCAAAATGGATGTGTTCTTCTATTCAAGCAAAGTCTATGGGAATTTGGGTTTCTTGTTCACACTATGTTGTTCAAAATGCTGCCTTTTTGTGGCAGAACTTTGGTCAAAAACTCAGCTTTGCAGTGCAAAACCCAAATGGCAAAAACAATTAACATGTTGCTTCTTTGAAAAGCTGAGTTTTTGACCAAAGTTCTGCATCAAAAAGGCAGCATTTTGAACAACATAGTGTGAACAAGAAACCCAAATTCCCATAGACTTTGCTTGAATAGAAGAACACATCCATTTTGGCATTAAACAGCGCAGAAGAAAAAGCAGCAAAAAAGCAGGTAAAAAGCAGGTAAAAAGCAACGTGCGCACATACCCTAAGTTGTGGAGCTATGCTTGCATGTGTGCCTCCTTCGCACAAAGCTTAAAAACTGAGGAGCCCGTGATGCACGGGTGGGTGTATAGCAGAGGGGAGGGGCTTTACACTTTTAAGTGTAATACTTTGTGTGTCCTCCGGAGGCAGTAGCTATACACCCAATTGTCTGGGTCTCCCAATGGAGCGACAAAGAAATTATACTATAATTCACACCCATAGTCTTCCATACAGTATAATGCGTCTGCCATATAGTATAATGCACCCTTATAGTCCTCCATATTAGTATAATGTGTCCCCCATAGTCCTTCATACAGCATTATAGATATGTCAGTGTACTCTCTGAATAAAGGGTTGTGCTAGGCCTTCAGCGCTCAGATGCAGTGCAAGAATGATGGCGGAGGCCACGGATGCCAATACGGTTGAACAAGTGATGACGGCACTGGCACAGGGCCTCCGCGACTCATGTGCTGCATACACCACTGCGTTTATATTAGTTTTGATCTTCTGCCTATGTAGGGGGGCTCTGGTTTTTCATCTTGGGAAGTAATATAATTCTGGCTGCATGCACCACTAGAGGGAGCTCACTACACACAACTGGACAGGAATGCAGTGAGAGTGATGTATTTCTGTCTGCAGTGAGCTCCCTCTAGTGGCGACTGCAGATGATGAAAGAGCAGTAGTTGCCCGTGAAGGCTGCATAGCCCACTTCCCACCGCTGATCTGCGCCTCGCTTTGTGATACTTTTTACTTTGCACGGTTTTACCTTAGTTCCTTTCCGAAGCCCAGTAGATCGGTAGCATTATCTATCTCCCGTGTGGCCATCCTCTCTGCACGATCCCGCAGTTTATAGAAGCTGTTGAAGATATTCCTGATCAGTTCTCTGCTGGCTGCAAACTGAACCTGGATATCAGCAGGGAGGAAATCCTGAGCGAAGCAGAAAACACAGGAAACTAGGAGATGTGCAAAACATGATCTGCAAGTCATCACAGGACAGAAGTGGTACTGTGCAGTGTATATATACAGAATAATACAGGTACTGAGGATTACACCCAGTATACAGGACAGGAGAAGTGGTACTGTGCAGTGTATAAATACAGAATAATACAGGTACTGAGGATTACACCCAGTATACAGGACAGGAGAAGTGGTACTGTGCAGTGTATATATACAGAATAATACAGATACTGAGGATTACACCCAGTATACAGGACAGGAGAAGTGGTACTGTGCAGTGTATAAATACAGAATAATACAGATACTGAGGATTACACCCAGTATACAGGACAGGAGAAGTGGTACTGTGCAGTGTATATATACAGAATAATACAGATACTGAGGATTACACCCAGTATACAGGACAGGAGAAGTGGTACTGTGCAGTGTATATATACAGAATAATACAGGTACTGAGGATTACACCCAGTATACAGGACAGGAGAAGTGGTACTGTGCAGTGTATAAATACAGAATAATACAGGTACTGAGGATTACACCCAGTATACAGGACAGGAGAAGTGGTACTGTGCAGTGTAGATATACAGAATAATACAGATACTGAGGATTACACCCAGTATACAGGACAGGAGAAGTGGTACTGTGCAGTGTATAAATACAGAATAATACAGATACTGAGGATTACACCCAGTATACAGGACAGGAGAAGTGGTACTGTGCAGTGTATATATACAGAATAATACAGATACTGAGGATTACACCCAGTATACAGGACAGGAGAAGTGGTACTGTGCAGTGTATATATACAGAATAATACAGGTACTGAGGATTACACCCAGTATACAGGACAGGAGAAGTGGTACTGTGCAGTGTAGATATACAGAATAATACAGATACTGAGGATTACACCCAGTATACAGGACAGGAGAAGTGGTACTGTGCAGTGTATATATACAGAATAATACAGATACTGAGGATTACACCCAGTATACAGGACAGGAGAAGTGGTACTGTGCAGTGTATATATACAGAATAATACAGATACTGAGGATTACACCCAGTATACAGGACAGGAGAAGTGGTACTGTGCAATGTATATATACAGAATAATACAGATACTGAGGATTACACCCAGTATACAGGACAGGAGAAGTGGTACTGTGCAGTGTATATATACAGAATAATACAGGTACTGAGGATTACACCCAGTATACAGGACAGGAGAAGTGGTACTGTGCAATGTATATATACAGAATAATACAGATACTGAGGATTACACCCAGTATACAGGACAGGAGAAGTGGTACTGTGCAATGTATATATACAGAATAATACAGGTACTGAGGATTACACCCAGTATACAGGACAGGAGAAGTGGTACTGTGCAATGTATATATACAGAATAATACAGATACTGAGGATTACACCCAGTATACAGGACAGGAAAGTGGTACTGTGCAGTGTATATATACAGAATAATACAGGTACTGAGGATTACACCCAGTATACAGGACAGGAGAAGTGGTACTGTGCAATGTATATATACAGAATAATACAGATACTGAGGATTACACCCAGTATACAGGACAGGAGAAGTGGTACTGTGCAGTGTATATATACAGAATAATACAGGTACTGAGGATTACACCCAGTATACAGGACAGGAGAAGTGGTACTGTGCAATGTATATATACACAGAATAATACAGGTACTGAGGATTACACCCAGTATACAGGACAGGAGAAGTGGTACTGTGCAGTGTATATATACAGAATAATACAGGTACTGAGGATTACACCCAGTATACAGGACAGGAGAAGTGGTACTGTGCAATGTATATATACAGAATAATACAGGTACTGAGGATTACACCCAGTATACAGGACAGGAGAAGTGGTACTGTGCAGTGTATATATACAGAATAATACAGGTACTGAGGATTACACCCAGTATACAGGACAGGAGAAGTGGTACTGTGCAGTGTATAAATACAGAATAATACAGGTACTGAGGATTACACCCAGTATACAGGACAGGAGAAGTGGTACTGTGCAGTGTATAAATACAGAATAATACAGGTACTGAGGATTACACCCAGTATACAGGACAGGAGAAGTGGTACTGTGCAGTGTAGATATACAGAATAATACAGATACTGAGGATTACACCCAGTATACAGGACAGGAGAAGTGGTACTGTGCAGTGTAGATATACAGAATAATACAGATACTGAGGATTACACCCAGTATACAGGACAGGAGGAGTGGTACTGTGCAGTGTATATATACAGAATAATACAGATACTGAGGATTACACCCAGTATACAGGACAGGAGAAGTGGTACTGTGCAGTGTATATATACAGAATAATACAGATACTGAGGATTACACCCAGTATACAGGACAGGAGAAGTGGTACTGTGCAGTGTAGATATACAGAATAATACAGATACTGAGGATTACACCCAGTATACAGGACAGGAGAAGTGGTACTATGCAGTGTAGATATACAGAATAATACAGATACTGAGGATTACACCCAGTATACAGGACAGGAGGAGTGGTACTGTGCAGTGTATATATACAGAATAATACAGATACTGAGGATAACACCCAGTATACAGGACAGGAGAAGTGGTACTGTGCAGTGTATATATACAGAATAATACAGATACTGAGGATTACACCCAGTATACAGGACAGGAAAGTGGTACTGTGCAGTGTATATATACAGAATAATACAGGTACTGAGTATTACACCCAGTATACAGGACAGGAGAAGTGGTACTGTGCAATGTATATATACAGAATAATACAGATACTGAGGATTACACCCAGTATACAGGACAGGAGAAGTGGTACTGTGCAGTGTATATATACAGAATAATACAGGTACTGAGGATTACACCCAGTATACAGGACAGGAGAAGTGGTACTGTGCAATGTATATATACACAGAATAATACAGGTACTGAGGATTACACCCAGTATACAGGACAGGAGAAGTGGTACTGTGCAGTGTATATATACAGAATAATACAGGTACTGAGGATTACACCCAGTATACAGGACAGGAGAAGTGGTACTGTGCAATGTATATATACAGAATAATACAGGTACTGAGGATTACACCCAGTATACAGGACAGGAGAAGTGGTACTGTGCAGTGTATATATACAGAATAATACAGGTACTGAGGATTACACCCAGTATACAGGACAGGAGAAGTGGTACTGTGCAGTGTATAAATACAGAATAATACAGGTACTGAGGATTACACCCAGTATACAGGACAGGAGAAGTGGTACTGTGCAGTGTATAAATACAGAATAATACAGGTACTGAGGATTACACCCAGTATACAGGACAGGAGAAGTGGTACTGTGCAGTGTAGATATACAGAATAATACAGATACTGAGGATTACACCCAGTATACAGGACAGGAGAAGTGGTACTGTGCAGTGTAGATATACAGAATAATACAGATACTGAGGATTACACCCAGTATACAGGACAGGAGGAGTGGTACTGTGCAGTGTATATATACAGAATAATACAGATACTGAGGATTACACCCAGTATACAGGACAGGAGAAGTGGTACTGTGCAGTGTATATATACAGAATAATACAGATACTGAGGATTACACCCAGTATACAGGACAGGAGAAGTGGTACTGTGCAGTGTAGATATACAGAATAATACAGATACTGAGGATTACACCCAGTATACAGGACAGGAGAAGTGGTACTATGCAGTGTAGATATACAGAATAATACAGATACTGAGGATTACACCCAGTATACAGGACAGGAGGAGTGGTACTGTGCAGTGTATATATACAGAATAATACAGATACTGAGGATAACACCCAGTATACAGGACAGGAGAAGTGGTACTGTGCAGTGTATATATACAGAATAATACAGATACTGAGGATTACACCCAGTATACAGGACAGGAGAAGTGGTACTGTGCAGTGTAGATATACAGAATAATACAGATACTGAGGATTACACCCAGTATACAGGACAGGAGAAGTGGTACTATGCAGTGTAGATATACAGAATAATACAGATACTGAGGATTACACCCAGTATACAGGACAGGAGGAGTGGTACTGTGCAGTGTATATATACAGAATAATACAGATACTGAGGATAACACCCAGTATACAGGACAGGAGAAGTGGTACTGTGCAGTGTATATATACAGAATAATACAGATACTGAGGATTACACCCAGTATACAGGACAGGAGAAGTGGTACTGTGCAGTGTATATATACAGAATAATACAGGTACTGAGGATTACACCCAGTATACAGGACAGGAGAAGTGGTACTGTGCAATGTATATATACAGAATAATACAGATACTGAGGATTACACCCAGTATACAGGACAGGAGAAGTGGTACTGTGCAATGTATATATACAGAATAATACAGGTACTGAGGATTACACCCAGTATACAGGACAGGAGAAGTGGTACTGTGCAATGTATATATACAGAATAATACAGATACTGAGGATTACACCCAGTATACAGGACAGGAGAAGTGGTACTGTGCAGTGTATATATACAGAATAATACAGATACTGAGGATAACACCCAGTATACAGGACAGGAGAAGTGGTACTGTGCAGTGTATATATACAGAATAATACAGATACTGAGGATTACACCCAGTATACAGGACAGGAGAAGTGGTACTGTGCAGTGTAGATATACAGAATAATACAGATACTGAGGATTACACCCAGTATACAGGACAGGAGAAGTGGTACTATGCAGTGTAGATATACAGAATAATACAGATACTGAGGATAACACCCAGTATACAGGACAGGAGAAATATAATATAATATAAAAATATATATATATATATATATATATATATATATATATATATATATATATATATATATATATATATATATATATATATATATATATATATATATATATATATATATATATATATATATATATATATATACATATATATATATATACATACACACACATATACGCTTCTAACGATGAGAATAGGTACCTTGGCCTGAGCGGCAAATGTAGTGGTCATATATTCATCTCCAATCCCACGGATGGATTCCCGCATTTTATTTTGTACATCCTAAAAGAGAAAACACAAAATAATGTAATCTAACAGCATGTATTTTATGCAATCTGACAACTGCATAATGTAGGGGCAGAGACCCTGATTCTAGCGATGTGTCACTTACTGGGTTGTGTTTTGCTGTTTTGATGTTTTGATACAATGTTTCAATTCAGTGTTTTATCAGCAGGAGATTATCATTACTGGACAAAGGGCCTTGTGCCTCCTAGTCTAACCACTCTCCAGCACTGATTAGCAGCTCTCTGTCACTATACAATGTAAACAGAAAGCTGTGGTGTTGGAAGTGTCATACACAGCTCAACAACTGAGATCTGTAGCACAGAGAACTGATCTCACAATGGCAGCACCCAGTAAACTAAGTAACATCACTGGAATCAGGGTCTCTGTCCCTACATCACGCTGCAGTCAGATTCCTTTTAAAATGGGTCATCCAGCTTTGGGGACAATTCTTTTATTTTTTTACCCATTTATTATATATAGATGGCTGGACCAGACGACAAGCACTTTTTACTATTAACCGTTTGTGCTTCCCCTATTTCCTCAGATTGTCATGTGCGAGCAGGAACCTCTTGGTTTCTGTTGAATGGTGTTAACTCTAATGTCTGTACATGTCCCCTTTGAACACTAAAGTGCTGCGGAATATGTAAATGCTATATAAAATAAAATATATTTTATTAATACTACTTAAATGTATGTATTTGTGGATAAAAAAATATTTTTTGCAATTGGGTTTAATGGAAAATGCTGTACGGTTTTGCTTTTAAAGACTATTTGTGCTCTTTTCTATTCAATTTGGATGTGGTCAGAAAAAGATAAAGCTCCAAAATCTCCCGTCAGACTTTCAAAGCGGGCTTACTGACTGAATCTCAGTTACCTCACTCTGCAGCCAATAGACAGTGCAACACGGAGGCGGAAGGGAAAGGGAAAGGGGAGGCGGAAGGGAAAGGGAAAGGGGAGGCGGAAGGGAAAGGGAAAGGGGAGGCGGAAGGGAAAGGGAAAGGGGAGGCGGAAGGGAAAGGGAAAGGGGAGGCGGAAGGGAAAGGGAAAGGGGAGGCGGAAGGGAAAGGGAAAGGGGAGGCGGAAGGGAAAGGGAAAGGGAAAGGGGAGGCGGAAGGGAAAGGGAAAGGGGAGGCGGAAGGGAAAGGGAAAGGGGAGGCGGAAGGGAAAGGGAAAGGGGAGGCGGAAGGGAAAGGGGAGGCGGAAGGGAAAGGGGAGGCGGAAGGGAAAGGGGAGGCGGAAGGGAAAGGGGAGGCGGAAGGGAAAGGGGAGGCGGAAGGGAAAAGAAAAAACGAGGAAGGGAAAAGAAAAGGGAAGAAAGGTAAGGAAATTGTCCTCAAAAGCTGGACAACCCAATGGAGCCTTGGGACGCGATCCATCCATGTACAGCCATATCTGTTCTGGCTTCTGATCTGTGTCATTAGTACTCACCTGGCTATTATATGACAAGAATATATTCACAAGGACATCATCCCAGAATGAAGGGTGTCTGGCCACTAAATTGATGAACCTTTTTAGTGCCCGTCTTCGGGATTCTATAAATTCTCGGTCAGCTGGAAAAACAGAAAGAAAAATGTTCTACATATACATACATACATACATACATACATACATACATACATACATACATACACTTATTTTTACCTGTAATATACTAAAATTAAAATCAGATAGTGATACATATTCTTTTCTTTTTTTTATTTTGGGGAGGAGGGTTTTGTGGATTTTTTTTTTATTTTAGTTTTCTTTAAATCACTGTTGTGCACATGAACATTAGCAGCAATGGAGAGACACTTTTTGTTTGTACAGAAGTGTTATATGAGAATGTTCTAATCGGAGCAAAGGTCATTTAGAGGAGGTGAGTTGTGACATTTATTGTGAATGGTGGATCCTGTGTTATCTACTTTATAAAGAGGTGTTATCAGTTGTGTAGGAGAAGGAGGTGAGCTGGGACATCCCATATGGTGAATGGTGGATCTTGTGTTATCTACTATAATATATATATATATATATATATATATATATATATATATGTGTTATCACTCATTGTACAGGAGGAGGAGGGTGTGAGCTATGACATCTATTGTAAATAGTTGATTCTTTGTTATCTAGTTTATATAGGTGTCATCAGTTATTGCACAGGAGGGGGAGGGGGATGAGCTGTGACATCGGCTATTGTGAATGGTGGATCCTGTGTTATCTACTGTATATAGGAGGTGTTATCAGTTGTATAGGAGGAGGAGGTGAGCTGTGACATCACCTATGTAAATGGTGGATTCTGTGTAATCTAGAGTTAGACATTTATTCTCACCTATTGAGAATACATCATGTGTTATCTCTATATAGCTGTCCGTTGTCCCTGTAATCATACCAGTAATGATATTGAGATGACTATGAAGTTTCCGCTTAACTAAAAGTTGTTTTTTTATTTTAAACTACAGATAACGACATGAATTTTTTTTATATGCGTATATCTTTTTAAATATAGGTTTAATTTGAATGACCTTTTGTCTTTTTTTTATATTAAACATTTCCTTTAGATGCCTGCAGCAGATATCGGTGACAGGCTGGGTGGGATGTCACCATCGAGAGGGGGGGGGGCTGTGAATGTAGGATACTGTGCAATCACAAAGCATTAGGAGATTTTGGTTGAGTAACAGGTTATCTTTTTCTACAAGACGTATCGGATGTCAACGACATTGTGCTTATCGACCCTTCTGAGGGGAAGAATTACAACATCAACGGAACAGCACATTTCCATTCCCCCTGATATAAAAGCGCGGCCGTGTCTGCAGAGTGTCCTAATAGATGCTTTTCAATACAACAAGACCGGGCCCACATATTGCGAGCAGCCTGCGTGGCCTAAACCTGCTCGCATGGTTTGCACAGTCCCCCATCGAGTACATCTGGGGTATCATTGATCTGCAGCTGCAAAAGAAGCTGCCAGCAGCAGAACTTGATGATTTGCCCAAGCGCATTCAATGTCCGAACCTTCCTCAGACGACCATTAATAGCCTCACTGATTTCCGCCGGGGCTGTAAGTGCCGGGATGTCTGCACGTGGCGCTCACACTTCATACTGAATAAACCAAGAGGTTTTGAAATTGCCGTTTCCATTTTTTCCATCATTTGCAGATCACCGACACATCTGTCCCTCCTGCGATTTCCTTCACTCCACGACGTTTCCTTCTTGGTGTTACAATGTCAATGTTGAGGAGTGCATTAAAGGGTTAATGCTTAGCCACAAAAATCCCCACTAAGCAAGTTCCCTTTTTGTTATTTTCATTTTCTGTGCATAAAATCTCCCTACAATTTTAAGAGGTTTTCCCCATCTCCAAGATCCTATCCCAATATGTAGTAGGTGTAATAATAGCAAATACCTTCAATTAGAAATGTAGTAAAGTTCTGCTGATTAGTTATGTCACTTACCTCATGTGCAGGGCATTGCGGCTTAGGTATCTATGGTTACATTCACTCATATAGTGACAGTTAGGTATCTATGGTTATGACCACAAGTAACTAAGCTGCAATGCCCTGCACATGAGGTAAGAGACAGAACCAAAAATGTAGTATAGTTCTCCTGATATAGCCATGTCACTTTCCTCATGTGCAGGGCATTGCAGCTTATTAGGTATTTATAGTTACAAATCACTCATACAGTGACAGTTAGGTATTTACGGTTATGACCACGAGTAAATAAGCTGCAATGCAATGCACATGAGGTAAGAGACACAACCAGAAATGTAGTATAGTTCACCTTATTAGCCTAGTCTCTTACCTTATGTGCAGGGCATTGCAGCTTAGGTATTTATTGTTATGACCATGAGTAACTGTCACTATATGAGTGGTCAACAACATAGATACCTAAGCAACAATACCCTGAACATGAAGTAAAAAACATAGCTAATCAGGAGAACTATACTACATTTCTAGTTATATATTTGTTATTACTACACCTACTACATAATGGAATAGGATTTTGGAGATGGGAATACCCATTTAAAGGTTACATAGATTAACTGTATTTGGGATTTCTAGGTTTAATTATTTGTTTGTAAATATGAGAATATCAACTTTGCCTAGAAGTTTCCTTTAACCCTTGTTGACGTGCCAGCATGAACAAGTATTACAGATCTGACCATATTTCCTGCAGCGGTCTCCTTTACCAATTTGTAAGACTCTTCTATATTTTACCTTTTCTTTCATGCTCTTTTTTTTGCAATAAATATATATATATATATATATATATATATATATATATATATATATATATATATATATATATATATATATATATATATATATATATATATATATATATATATATATATATATATATATATATATAGTTTGTTCCTTTCTGCTCCAAACCCATGAGAGCCTGTTGTGTTACCCTCAGTATGCCAGTGTGCAAGAAGAATACCTATCAGGTGCTCGTGAAAGTTGGGTGCCTTTGTGTGTGCTCTAGTTGCAGTGTCTCGCTGGCCTCGAAAAACAGTGAGTGGTGGCATGTGTGGATGTGACGACTGTGGGGGACGATCAGCTCATTGTCAGCCTATTGCTAGAGGCGAGTGAAAGCGGGAAGCACAGACCCCACCCTACAGTGAGTGCGGGAAGCAGAGCCCTCCCTACAGTGAGTGCGGGAAGCAGAGCCCTCCCTACAGTGAGTGCGGGAAGCAGAGCCCTCCCTACAGTGAGTGCGGGAAGCAGAGCCCCCCCTACAGTGAGTGCGGGAAGCAGAGCCCCCCCTACAGTGAGTGCGGGAAGCAGAGCCCCCCCCCCCCTACAGTGAGTGCGGGAAGCAGAGCCCCCCCCCCCCTACAGTGAGTGCGGGAAGCAGAGCCCCCCCCCCCTACAGTGAGTGCGGGAAGCAGAGCCCCCCCCCTACAGTGAGTGCGGGAAGCAGAGCCCCCCCCTACAGTGAGTGCGGGAAGCAGAGCCCCCCCCTACAGTGAGTGCGGGAAGCAGAGCCCCCCCCCCTACAGTGAGTACGGGAAGCAGAGCCCCCCCCCCCCCTACAGTGAGTGCGGGAAGCAGAGCCCCCCCCCCCCTACAGTGAGTGCGGGAAGCAGAGCCCCCCCCCCCTACAGTGAGTGCGGGAAGCAGAGCCCCCCCCCCTACAGTGAGTGCGGGAAGCAGAGCCCCCCCCCTACAGTGAGTGCGGGAAGCAGAGCCCCCCCCCCTACAGTGAGTGCGGGAAGCAGAGCCCCCCCCTACAGTGAGTGCGGGAAGCAGAACCCCCCCTACAGTGAGTGCGGGAAGCAGAGCCCCCCCCCTACGGCGAGTGCGGGAAGCAGAGCCCCCCTATGGTGAGTGCGGGAAGCACATCCCCCCCCCCTCCCCTATAGTGAGTGCAGGAAGCAGAGCCCCCCCCTATGGTGAGTGCGGGAAGCAGAGCCCCCCTATGGTGAGTGCGGGAAGCAGAGCCCCCCTATGGTGAGTGCGGGAAGCAGAGCCCCCCTATGGTGAGTGCGGGAAGCAGAGCCCCCCTATGGTGAGTGCGGGAAGCAGAGCCCCCCTATGGTGAGTGCGGGAAGCAGAGCCCCCGTATAGCTTGTCCTGCAAAAATGCAAAAAACTAGCTCTCATACCGCTGTGCTTGACGAGGGGGGGGGACAAAAATTCCTTACATGAATCTGGTCATATAAGGCTGCTTTCACACTACGTTTTTTTTAACGCAAAAACGGATCCAGTGCAAATGCGTTTTCATTTCAATGCATTTGCAGTGGACTCGCGTCTACATGCGTTCACCTGCGTTTGCGTGCGTTATAGTGAGGATCCAGCGACTTGCAGTTTTTTTTAACTTTTTTCAAACACGCTACTTGTAGTGTTTTTGAGCTGCGTCCAAATAGGATCCAGCGACTTGCAGTATTTGGACGCAGCTCAAAAACGCTACAAGTAGCGTTTTTGAAAAAAGTTAAAAAAACTGCAAGTCGCTGGATCCTGACTATACTGCACGCAAACGCATGTGAACGCTGGCATGCTGATACAGGATCCTGCTTGCTCTACTGAGCATGCCCAGAAACCAGCCTCGCGTGATCAGTCTCTCTCTCCCTCGCTCCACTCTCCCCCTCTCGCTCCACTCTCCCCCGCCTGAGAGCGGAGGACGCTCGTAACCAAGGTAAACATCGGGTAACCGCGGTCTTTGTTACCCGATGTTTACCTTGTTTACGTGTGCACGGAGCCGGCTCCTAGCAGCTGCAGATGCTCGTAACCAATGTAAATATCGGGTATCCAAGCAAGTTACCCGATGTTTACCTTGGTTACGAGCCTCCGCAGCTGTCAGAAGCCGGCTCCCAGTCTCATGTTCAGTTCCCCTCACTCCCGATCACATGACTCCAATGCCAGCCCATAAACTTAAAGTGACAGGATCCTGCAAAATAACACATGCATTTTTTTGCTGTAAAACCAGGATCCGCTTTTGCGGCAAAAAAAAAAAAAAAAAAACGTTCATGACGCATGTTAAAAAAAACAGTGTGAAAGCAGCCTAGTTGCAAAACATCCATGCGTTTGCAGTGACTTGGACCACATTCCTTTACATTGTGGTGCGATCTTGGGCTGCGGACACATCAGACGTGGGGATAAGGCCGGGGTCATGGTCCCAATGGACTGCAATGCATGGTCTGGACGGGCACAGCCGCTCCGTATATCGCGGTCCATGCTCGGACTGTGAAGCTGGCTTTCTCCTCATGTCGGACACATCCCGCAGCCACAGATCGCCCCGTGCCGCGGTTCCTGGATGTCTGCAGACAGCTTAAAGGGTTAAATCTCATTTCCGCTAATTACGGGCTGTGTGATCCTCAGAAAAGGAGTCATCTAAGAATTTGACTCTCCTCCTTGAAGTGTCAGAAAATAAAGCTGTTATCTCTTGTGAGGCGGCTGTAATTTAGCACTTTACAGCGATCTGCCTTCACATCAGCCGTGATCAAAGCACGAGGCGCAGCGAGTGAGACAGGCCCGTCACCGCTGCTCCGACGGGGAACACCGGCCGCACATCCTGCCTGAAAATCCACGCCAATTCATGAAAGGACCAAAAATAACTCACTTCTCAAAGGGTTTCATCTCATTGACAGGATTTGACGCCGTGTCACTCCACACGCTGATTTTTTAAAAAAATAAAATATATTTAGGCTGCAATTGATAATTATGAAAACCACAATCTTTCACACTCTTAGTAATATATAATTTAGTCTACGCTGGGGCTTAAATTAAAGAATTATATTATACAGTTAGGTCCAGAAATATTTGGACAGTGACACAATTTTCGCGAGTTGGGCTCTGCATGCCACCACATTGGATTTGAAATGAAATCTCTACAACAGAATTCAAGTGCAGATTGTAACGTTTAATTTGAAGGTTTGAACAAAAATATCTGATAGAAATTGTAGGAATTGTCACATTTCTTTACAAACACTCCACATTTTAGGAGGTCAAAAGTAATTGGACAAATAAACCAAACCCAAACAAAATATTTTTATTTTCAATATTTTGTTGCGAATCCTTTGGAGGCAATCACTGCCTTAAGTCTGGAACCCATGGACATCACCAAACGCTGGGTTTCCTCCTTCTTAATGCTTTGCCAGGGCTGTACAGCCGCAGCCTTCAGGTCTTGCTTGTTTGTGGGTCTTTCCGTCTTAAGTCTGGATTTGAGCAAGTGAAATGCATGCTCAATTGGGTTAAGATCTGGTGATTGACTTGGCCATTGCAGAATGTTCCACTTTTTTGCACTCATGAACTCCTGGGTAGCTTTGGCTGTATGCTTGGGGTTATTGTCCATCTGTACTATGAAGCGACGTCCGACTTTGCGGCATTTGGCTGAATCTGGGCTGAAAGTATATCCCGGTACACTTCAGAATTCATCCGGCTACTCTTGTCTGCTGTTATGTCATCAATAAACACAAGTGACCCAGTGCCATTGAAAGCCATGCATGCCCATGCCATCACGTTGCCTCCACCATGTTTTACAGAGGATGTGGTGTGCCTTGGATCATGTGCCGTTCCCTTTCTTCTCCAAACTTTTTTCTTCCCATCATTCTGGTACAGGTTGATCCTTGTCTCATCTGTCCATAGAATACATTTCCAGAATTGAGCTGGCTTCATGAGGTGTTTTTCAGCAAATTTAACTCTGGCCTGTCTATTTTTGGAATTGATGAATGGTTTGCATCTAGATGTGAACCCTTTGTATTTACTTTCATGGAGTCTTCTCTTTACTGTTGACTTAGAGACAGATACACCTACTTCACTGAGAGTGTTCTGGACTTCAGTTGATGTTGTGAACGGGTTCTTCTTCACCAAAGAAAGTATGCGGCGATCATCCACCACTGTTGTCATCCGTGGACGCCCAGGCCTTTTTGAGTTCCCAAGCTCACCAGTCAATTCCTTTTTTCTCAGAATGTACCCGACTGTTGATTTTGCTACTCCAAGCATGTCTGCTATCTCTCTGATGGATTTTTTCTTTTTTTTCAGCCTCAGGATGTTCTGCTTCACCTCAATTGAGAGTTCCTTAGACCGCATGTTGTCTGGTCACAGCAACAGCTTCCAAATGCAAAACCACACACCTGTAATCAACCCCAGACCTTTTAACTACTTCATTGGTTAACGAGGGAGACGCCTTCAGAGTTAATTGCAGCCCTTAGATTCCCTTGTCCAATTACGTTTGGTCCCTTGAAAAAGAGGAAGCTATGCATTACAGAGCTATGATTCCTAAACCCTTTCTCCGATTTGGATGTGAAAACTCTTATATTGCAGCTGGGAGTCTGCACTTTCAGCCCATATTATATATATAATTGTGTTTCTGAACATGTTTTTGTAAACAGCTAAAATAACAAAACTTGTGTCACTGTCCGAATATTTCTGGACCTAACTAAGTATCCCAGTGGAGGTATCTCAGTCTCTACTCACTGACCAAGGTCAGACGAAGCAAACCCACTCTTCTCTCAGAGGATTCCTACAAGAGGCATCACAACCTCTATCCACTGTCCTGGTTTGACAAAGCGAACCCAGTCTTCTGTCAGAGGATCCATTTGAGAGGAGTCAAATCCTATATACACTATCCCTGTCAGGACAAGCTAATCCGCTCTCTCAGAGGATTCCTTACAGAGGTGTCAACCTCTACACCCTGTCCTGATCAGGGCAAGCTAATCCTCTATCTCGCGCTCTCAGAGGATTCCTTTGAGAGGCATCACAACCTCTACACACTGTCCCGGTTACATGAAGCAAACCCTCTCTTCTCTCAGAGGATCCCTTCGAGAGGAGCCACAACCTCTACACACTGTCCCGGTTACATGAAGCAAACCCTCTCTTCTCTCAGAGGATCCCTTCGAGAGGAGCCACAACCTCTACACACTGTCCCGGTTACATGAAGCAAACCCTCTCTTCTCTCAGAGGATCCCTTCGAGAGGAGCCACAACCTCTACACACTGTCCCGGTTACATGAAGCAAACCCTCTCTTCTCTCAGAGGATCCCTTCGAGAGGCATCACAACCTCTATACACTGTCCTGGTCAGGACAAGCTAATCTTCTCTCAGAGATAAGACCACACTGACCACGTGTCATCAACCAGTCTCCATCTTGACATGAGACACACCCATGTGGTGGAGGTATGTGGATAGCCAAACACCTTGACATGAGACACACCCATGTGGTGGAGGTATGTGGATAGCCAAACCCGCCAGTCTCTCCAGCTATTCATAAAACTAGTCCCTGGAATGCCCTAATAGTACTCATGGCATAAGTACCAGAGTAGACATCCAGGTTTATACCACCTCTGCAACACATACCCGCTGCCCGTGTCCCCTGTGGCTTTCCACATTTCCTCTTCTAGTAGAGTAGCGAGAAGCAATGTGACCGCTGCAGGCAATTACCAGTCTCCTGTCAGCTACAGAATTGAGCCCGATTGCTCCAGCAGACAAAATTATATTCCCTTATTAAAGAGTGGAACCTCATATGGGAATATGAGTAGTGGGGGTCTAATAGATGAATTTGTCTGCAATGGCAGACACAGGAATACTCTTGCCCCTAGGCCGTGTCTGGTATTGTAGCTCAGGTCTATCCTTTCTACAAACAGCGCCACTCTTGTCCCTGGGCTGTGTCTGGTATTGCACCTCAGGTCCATCCTTCCCAGAAACAGCGCCACCCTTGTCCCTAGGCTGTGTCTGGTATTGCAGCTCAGATCCATCCCTTCCAGAAACAGCGCCACTCTTGCCCCTGGGCTGTGTCTGGTATTGCACCTCAGGTCCATCCTTCCCAGAAACTGCGCCACTCTTGCCCCTAGGCTGTGTCTGGTATTGCACCTCAGGTCCATCCTTCCCAGAAACTGCGCCACTCTTGCCCCTAGGTTGTGTCTGGTATTGCACCTCAGGTCCATCCTTCCCAGAAACAGCGCCACCTTTGTCCCTAGGCTGTGTCTGGTATTGCAGCTCAGATCCATCCTTTCTAGAAACAGCGCCACTCTTGTTTCTGGGCTGAGTCTGGTATTACAGCTCAGGTCTATTCTTCCCACAAACAGCGCCACTCTTGTCCCTAGACTGTGTCAGGTCTATCCTTTCTACAAACAGCACCACTCTTGCCCTTAGGCTATCTGGTATTGCAGCTTAGGTCTATTCTTTCTACAAACAGCACCACTCTTGCCCTTAGGCTATCTGGTATTGCAGCTTAGGTCTATTCTTTCTAGAAACAGCGCCACTCTTGTCCCTAGACTGTGTTAGGTCTATTCTTTCTAGAAACAGCGCCACTCTTGCCCTTAGTCTGTGTCTGGTATTGCAGCTCAGGCCTAGCCTTTCTAACAACAGCGCCACTCTTGTTCCTAGGCTGTGTCTGGTATTGCATCCACAAATAAGTAATGCCTATCCGTGCTTTTGAAGATTTTATTTGTACAAGGCTTCTAACATTTTTGGGGGGAATTCCAGAAGAAACACAAATTCGGCAAATCTGTCAATTGTAATATTTGCATATAGGGGTTTTTTTTTTTTTGGAACCAGGCCTGAACATACAGGATATCCCTTCACCCCCCCCCCCATGGGACTCAAAAATAAACTAAGAAGAGTAACCAAATGTGGGGCAACACGAGCCGAGGCCTGTATATAGCGATACCTCCGAGCATTCTCTTGGGCGGCAGCGCCGGCACCATCCGGTACGGATACTTCTGTAACAGCATCTCCTGGAACACGACAAAGTCGTTGTATCTTCTGTACACGGAGGATTTATAGAACTGCAAAGTGACCGAAAACAAGAGAAAATGGACGATCAGTGGTGACGGATCAGTGGTGACTTACAAGAAAAGCAACAAACAGTGGTGGATCCGTTCCCATTGGAGAGAATATTCGGAAGGTACGCTACAGCGAAAAGCAAACAATATTACAAGAAGTAGAGAAATTAAATATCTTGGATGATTAGGATGCAAACATGATCCCCTCCTGCGAGCCGTGGACGAGCGTCTGCCGCCACCATGCAAGCCACGAGCGCGCCTCACCTGGCTGGACACCTCGTACTCCACGTGCTTGAGGAATAAGCCTTTCTTCTCCGGGATGAGCTCCACCTGAACGGTGTCATGACCCAGCAGCTCCTGCAAAGTATGAGCCAGCATCAGAGGATTTCCGGGGGCCACCTCCATCATGCAGCATTCAGGACCACCCCTCACACCTGGAAGAAGAAGACGGCACCAGATTACTCCAAGATCAGGGACCCTGTCCGGCATCTCGTCATGGTTAACGAGCCCGGAAGTACAAAGGAGAGCAACTCTACAGGAAAAAACCTATACCAAGACACCTGAAGACCACCAACGACAAAGCGACAGACCCTCAGCCTAAAGACAAATTCAAGGGCCCATCATTTCCTTAAACCTGGCTTAAAGGGAATCTGTCACCAGGTTTTTGCTCCCCCATCTGAGAGCAGCATAATGTAGAGACAGAGACCCTGATTCCAGCGATGTGTCACTTACTGAGCTGTGTGCTGTCAATTTGATAAAATCACCATTTTCTCTGCTGCAGATCTAGCAGCTATACAGAGCTCATGAATATGCTGGACAACCTGGCAGCACGCCAAGTAGTCCTGTAATGATAATCTTCTGCTGATTAGTGTCGTTTTGGAAAATTCACAGTTTAAACAGCTCATTAAGTGACCCACTGCTGGAATCAGGGTCTCTGCCCTTACATTATGCTGCTCTCAAAGTAGGTGGGAAAAACCTGGAAAGATTACCTATGTGTTTATGTGGGTTTCCTCCCACACTCCAAAAACATTCTCATAGGGATCCTAGATTGTGAGCCCCAATGGGGACAGTGTTGCCATTGTATGTAAAGCGCTGTGGAATTAATAGCGCTATATAAATGAAAATGAATAAATATTCTTAAGGTGGCTGGATTGTCATTGTAAATATGCACTTGTACCTTGCCGCCCCCCCCCAATCTCATTGTAGATTGTAAGCTCTCACGAGCAGGGTTGTCTTTTTTACCTTTAAATATTGTATTTTCTATAACTGTTACTTGTTTGTATATGATCCTCCTGAATTGTAAAGCGCTACGGAATATGTTGGCGCTATAGAAATAAAGATTATTATTATGACTGCTGATTAAACCTGAGATCAGCATATAAGTTGCAAAGAACCTGATTCCATTGAGGTCACTTGTTTCAATACAATCAGTGTTTTAATCAGTAGGAGACTCACTGCAGGACTAGGTGGCTTGTGCCAGGTAGTCCAGCAAATCTGTGTAACCTCGCCTCCACCACTGATTGGCAGCTTGCTGTGTGCACATCAGTGGTGTGGGTTATACACAGCTCAGCATTCTGACCACTGATACATCTACAGCAGAGAAAACAGTGATTTTATCAAAACTACACTAAGCAGCTCAGAAAGTGACATCACTGAAATCAGGGTCTCTGTCCCTACATTATGCTGCTCTTGGATTAGGTGGCAAAAAACTGGTGACAGATTCCCTTTAAATCCCATATGAATAGAGAGCTCATGTCTGACCACTTCCCTATTAACTTCTATGGAAGTGATTGTGCACGATCCCATACACTGTGAATGGAGTTATCTTCATGTGTGCACCTCCCCAACCCGCATTCCATGCATAAGGGGGGCACTGGACCCCTGTTCTCAAAACTGGTGGGGGTTAAAGCAGTCAGATCTATGCATCTTTAGGTATCATAGTGTTTGGATACAAAAGAGGGAAGATGGGGGGGGGGGCGGGGATCTGCTTTTTCTCCAAAAAGATCATGTTTCCTGAACTTTCACATTACAGAGAAAAATGACTATAGATTCCTCAGGAAATGCGTTGGCTACATTTTGATTTTGCAGCAATTTTTACCAGCGTGTGAAAGAGAAACATGGGGCAGACACAATGTGACAGCTCCTCACAGGGAGGAGAGGAGAGGAAGGGCAAAGCCGACGGCGGCAGAGCAGCGCCTCACAGGGAGGAGAGGAGAGGAAGGGCAAAGCCGACGGCGGCAGAACAGCGCCTCACAGGGAGGAGAGGAAAGGCAAAGCCAACGGCAGCAGAACAGCGCCTCACAGGGAGGAGAGGAGAGGAAAGGCAAAGCCGACAGCGGCAGAACAGCGCCTCACAGGGAGGAGAGGAGAGGCAAAGCCGACGGCGGCAGAACAGCGCCTCACAGGGAGGAGAGGAGAGGAAAGGCAAAGCCAACGGCAGCAGAACAGCGCCTCACAGGGAGGAGAGGAGAGGAAAGGCAAAGCAGACAGCGGCAGAACAGCGCCTCACAGGGAGGAGAGGAGAGGAAGGGCAAAGCCGACGGCGGCAGAACAGCGCCTCACAGGGAGGAGAGGAGAGGAAGGGCAAAGCCGACGGCGGCAGAACAGCGCCTCACAGGGAGCAGAGGAGAGGAAAGGCAAAGCCGACAGCGGCAGAACAGCGCCTCACAGGGAGGAGAGGAGAGGAGAGGAAGGGCAAAGCCGACGGCGGCAGAACAGCGCCTCACAGGGAGGAGAGGAGAGGAAGGGCAAAGCCGACGGCGGCAGAACAGCGCCTCACAGGGAGGAGAGGAGAGGAAGGGCAAAGCCGACGGCGGCAGAACAGCGCCTCACAGGGAGGAGAGGAGAGGAAGGGCAAAGCCGACGGCGGCAGAACAGCGCCTCACAGGGAGCAGAGGAGAGGAAAGGCAAAGCCGACAGCGGCAGAACAGCGCCTCACAGGGAGGAGAGGAGAGGAGAGGAAGGGCAAAGCCGACAGCGGCAGAACAGCGCCTCACAGGGAGGAGAGGAAAGGCAAAGCCGACGGCGGCAGAACAGCGCCTCACAGGGAGGAGAGGAGAGGCAAAGCCGACAGCGGCAGAACAGCGCCTCACAGGGAGGAGAGGAAAGGCAAAGCCGACGGCGGCAGAACAGCGCCTCACAGGGAGGAGAGGAGAGGCAAAGCCGACAGCGGCAGAACAGCGCCTCACAGGGAGGAGAGGAAGGGCAAAGCCGACGGCGGCAGAACAGCGCCTCACAGGGAGGAGAGGAGAGGCAAAGCCGACAGCGGCAGAACAGCGCCTCACAGGGAGGAGAGGAAAGGCAAAGCCGACGGCGGCAGAACAGCGCCTCACAGGGAGGAGAGGAGAGGCAAAGCCGACAGCGGCAGAACAGCGCCTCACAGGGAGGAGAGGAAAGGCAAAGCCGACGGCGGCAGAACAGCGCCTCACAGGGAGGAGAGGAGAGGCAAAGCCGACAGCGGCAGAACAGCGCCTCACAGGGAGGAGAGGAAGGGCAAAGCCGACAGCGGCAGAACAGCGCCTCACAGGGAGGAGAGGAGAGGAAGGGCAAAGCCGACGGCGGCAGAGCAGCGCCTCACAGGGAGGAGAGGAGAGGAAAGGCAAAGCCAACGGCAGCAGAACAGCGCCTCACAGGGAGGAGAGGAGAGGAAGGGCAAAGCCGACGGCGGCAGAACAGCGCCTCACAGGGAGGAGAGGAGAGGAAAGGCAAAGCCAACGGCAGCAGAACAGCGCCTCACAGGGAGGAGAGGAGAGGAAGGGCAAAGCCGACGGCGGCAGAACAGCGCCTCACAGGGAGGAGAGGAGAGGAAAGGCAAAGCCAACGGCAGCAGAACAGCGCCTCACAGGGAGGAGAGGAGAGGAAAGGCAAAGCCGACAGCGGCAGAACAGCGCCTCACAGGGAGGAGAGGAGAGGCAAAGCCGACGGCGGCAGAACAGCGCCTCACAGGGAGGAAAGGAGAGGAAAGGCAAAGCCAACGGCAGCAGAACAGCGCCTCACAGGGAGGAGAGGAGAGGAAAGGCAAAGCAGACAGCGGCAGAACAGCGCCTCACAGGGAGGAGAGGAGAGGAAGGGCAAAGCCGACGGCGGCAGAACAGCGCCTCACAGGGAGGAGAGGAGAGGAAGGGCAAAGCCGACGGCGGCAGAACAGCGCCTCACAGGGAGCAGAGGAGAGGAAAGGCAAAGCCGACAGCGGCAGAACAGCGCCTCACAGGGAGGAGAGGAGAGGAAGGGCAAAGCCGACGGCGGCAGAACAGCGCCTCACAGGGAGGAGAGGAGAGGAAGGGCAAAGCCGACGGCGGCAGAACAGCGCCTCACAGGGAGGAGAGGAGAGGAAGGGCAAAGCCGACGGCGGCAGAACAGCGCCTCACAGGGAGGAGAGGAGAGGAAGGGCAAAGCCGACGGCGGCAGAACAGCGCCTCACAGGGAGCAGAGGAGAGGAAAGGCAAAGCCGACAGCGGCAGAACAGCGCCTCACAGGGAGGAGAGGAGAGGAGAGGAAGGGCAAAGCCGACAGCGGCAGAACAGCGCCTCACAGGGAGGAGAGGAAAGGCAAAGCCGACGGCGGCAGAACAGCGCCTCACAGGGAGGAGAGGAGAGGAAAGGCAAAGCCGACGGCGGCAGAACAGCGCCTCACAGGGAGGAGAGGAAAGGCAAAGCCAACGGCGGCAGAACAGCGCCTCACAGGGAGGAGAGGAGAGGAAAGGCAAAGCCAACGGCGGCAGAACAGCGCCTCACAGGGAGGAGAGGAAGGGCAAAGCCGACAGAAGCAGAACAGCGCCTCACAGGGAGGAGAGGAGAGGAAAGGCAAAGCCGACAGTGGCAGAACAGCGCCTCACAGGGAGGGGAGGAGAGGAGAGGAAAGGCAAAGCCGACAGTGGCAGAACAGCGTCTCACAGGGAGGAGAGGAGAGGAAAGGCAAAGCCGACAGTGGCAGAACAGCGTCTCACAGGGAGGAGAGGAGAGGAAAGGCAAAGCCGACAGCGGCAGAACAGCACCTCACAGGGAGGAGAGGAGAGGAAAGGCAAAGCAGACAGCGGCAGAACAGCGCCTCACAGGGAGGAGAGGAAGGTCAAAGCCGACTGCGGCAGAACAGCACCTCACAGGGAGGAGAGGAGAGGAAAGGCAAAGCCGACAGCGGCAGAACAGCGCCTCACAGGGAGGAGAGGAAAGACAAAGCAGACAGCGGCAGAACAGCGCCTCACAGGGAGGAGAGGAAAGGCAAAGCCGACAGCGGCAGAACAGCGCCTCACAGGGAGGAGAGGAAAGGCAAAGCCGACAGCGGCAGAACAGCGCCTCACAGGGAGGAGAGGAAAGGCAAAGCAGACAGCGGCAGAACAGCGCCTCATAGGGAGCAGAGGAGAGGAGAGGAAAGGCAAAGCCGACAGCGGCAGAACAGCGCCTCATAGGGAGGAGAGGAGAGGAAAGGCAAAGCCGACAGTGGCAGAACAGCGTCTCACAGGGAGGAGAGGAGATGAAAGGCAAAGCGGACAGCGGCAGAACAGCGCCTCACAGGGAGGAGAGGAAGGTCAAAGCCGACTGCGGCAGAACAGCGCCTCACAGGGAGGAGAGGAAAGGCAAAGCCGACAGCGGCAGAACAGCGCCTCACAGGGAGGGGAGGAGAGGAGAGGAAAGGCAATGCCGACAGCGGCAGAACAGCGCCTCACAGGGAGGAGAGGAAAGGCAAAGCCGACAGCGGCAGAACAGCGCCTCACAGGGAGGAGAGGAAAAGCAAAGCCGACAGCGGCAGAACAGCGCCTCACAGGGAGGAGAGGAAAGGCAAAGCCGACAGCGGCAGAACAGCGCCTCACAGGGAGCAGAGGAGAGGAAAGGCAAAGCCGACAGCGGCAGAACAGCGCCTCACAGGGAGGAGAGGAAAGGCAAAGCCGACAGCGGCATAACAGCGCCTCACAGGGAGGAGAGGAAAGGCAAAGCCGACAGCGGCAGAACAGCGCCTCACAGGGAGGGGAGGAGAGGAGAGGAAAGGCAAAGCCGACAGCGGCAGAACAGCGCCTCACAGGGAGGAGAGGAGAGGAAAGGCAAAGCCGACAGCGGCAGAACAGCACCTCACAGGGAGGAGAGGAAAGGCAAAGCAGACGGCGGCAGAACAGCGCCTCACAGGGAGGAGAGGAGAGGAAGGGCAAAGCCGACGGCGGCAGAACAGCGCCTCACAGGGAGGAAAGGAGAGGAAGGGCAAAGCCGACGGCGGCAGAACAGCGCCTCACAAGGAGGAGAGGAGAGGCAAAGCCAGGGGCGGCAGAACAGCGCCTCACAGGGAGGAGAGGAGAGGAAGGGCAAAGCCGACAGCGGCAGATCAGCGCCTCACAGGGAGGAGAGGAGAGGCAAAGCCAGGGGCGGCAGAACAGCGCCTCACAGGGAGGAGAGGAGAGGAAAGGCAAAGCCAACGGCGGCAGAACAGCGCCTCACAGGGAGGAGAGGAGAGGAAAGGCAAAGCCAACGGCGGCAGAACAGCGCCTCACAGGGAGGAGAGGAGAGGAAAGGCAAAGCCAACGGCGGCAGAACAGCGCCTCACAGGGAGGAGAGGAAGGGCAAAGCCGACAGAAGCAGAACAGCGCCTCACAGGGAGGAGAGGAGAGGAAAGGCAAAGCTGACAGTGGCAGAACAGCGTCTAACAGGGAGGAGGAGAGGAAAGGCAAAGCCGACAGCGGCAGAACAGCGCCTCACAGGGAGGGGAGGAGAGGAAAGGCAAAGCCGACAGCGGCAGAACAGCGCCTCACAGGGAGGAGAGGAGAGGAAAGGCAAAGCCGACAGCGGCAGAACAGCGCCTCACAGGGAGGAGAGGAAAGGCAAAGCCGACAGCGGCAGAACAGCACCTCACAGGGAGGAGAGGAAAGGCAAAGCAGACGGCGGCAGAACAGCGCCTCACAGGGAGGGGAGGAGAGGAGAGGAAGGGCAAAGCCGACGGCGGCAGAACAGCGCCTCACAGGGAGGAGAGGAGAGGAAGGGCAAAGCCGACGGCGGCAGAACAGCGCCTCACAGGGAGGAGAGGAAGGGCAAAGCCGACAGAAGCAGAACAGCGCCTCACAGGGAGGAGAGGAGAGGAAAGGCAAAGCTGACAGTGGCAGAACAGCGTCTAACAGGGACGAGGAGAGGAAAGGCAAAGCCGACAGCGGCAGAACAGCGCCTCACAGGGAGGGGAGGAGAGGAAAGGCAAAGCCGACAGCGGCAGAACAGCGCCTCACAGGGAGGAGAGGAGAGGAAAGGCAAAGCCGACAGCGGCAGAACAGCGCCTCACAGGGAGGAGAGGAAAGGCAAAGCCGACAGCGGCAGAACAGCACCTCACAGGGAGGAGAGGAAAGGCAAAGCAGACGGCGGCAGAACAGCGCCTCACAGGGAGGGGAGGAGAGGAGAGGAAGGGCAAAGCCGACGGCGGCAGAACAGCGCCTCACAGGGAGGAGAGGAGAGGAAGGGCAAAGCCGACGGCGGCAGAACAGCGCCTCACAGGGAGGAGAGGAGAGGAAGGGCAAAGCCGACGGCGGCAGAACAGCGCCTCACAGGGAGGAAAGGAGAGGAAGGGCAAAGCCGACGGCGGCAGAACAGCGCCTCACAAGGAGGAGAGGAGAGGCAAAGCCAGGGACGGCAGAACAGCGCCTCACAGGGAGGAGAGGAGAGGAAAGGCAAAGCCAACGGCGGCAGAACAGCGCCTCACAGGGAGGAGAGGAGAGGAAAGGCAAAGCCAACGGCGGCAGAACAGCGCCTCACAGGGAGGAGAGGAAGGGCAAAGCCAACAGAGGCAGAACAGCGCCTCACAGGGAGGAGAGGAAGGGCAAAGCCGACAGAAGCAGAACAGCGCCTCACAGGGAGGAGAGGAGAGGAAAGGCAAAGCCGACAGTGGCAGAACAGCGTCTCACAGGGAGGAGGAGAGGAAAGGCAAAGCCGACAGCGGCAGAACAGCGCCTCACAGGGAGGGGAGGAGAGGAAAGGCAAAGCCGACAGCGGCAGAACAGCGCCTCACAGGGAGGAGAGGAGAGGAAAGGCAAAGCAGACAGCGGCAGAACAGCGCCTCACGGGGAGGAGAGGAAAGGCAAAGCCGACAGCGGCAGAACAGCACCTCACAGGGAGGAGAGGAAAGGCAAAGCAGACTGCGGCAGAACAGCGCCTCACAGGGAGGGGAGGAGAGGAGAGGAAGGGCAAAGCCGACGGCGGCAGAACAGCGCCTCACAGGGAGGAGAGGAGAGGAAGGGCAAAGCCGACGGCGGCAGAACAGCGCCTCACAGGGAGGAGAGGAGAGGAAGGGCAAAGCCGACGACGGCAGAACAGCGCCTCACAGGGAGGAGAGGAGAGGAAAGGCAAAGCCAACGGCGGCAGAACAGCGCCTCACAGGGAGGAGAGGAAGGGCAAAGCCAACAGAGGCAGAACAGCGCCTCACAGGGAGGAGAGGAAGGGCAAAGCCGACAGAAGCAGAACAGCGCCTCACAGGGAGGAGAGGAGAGGAAAGGCAAAGCCGACAGTGGCAGAACAGCGTCTCACAGGGAGGAGGAGAGGAAAGGCAAAGCCGACAGCGGCAGAACAGCGCCTCACAGGGAGGGGAGGAGAGGAAAGGCAAAGCCGACAGCGGCAGAACAGCGCCTCACAGGGAGGAGAGGAGAGGAAAGGCAAAGCAGACAGCGGCAGAACAGCGCCTCACGGGGAGGAGAGGAAAGGCAAAGCAGACTGCGGCAGAACAGCGCCTCACAGGGAGGGGAGGAGAGGAGAGGAAGGGCAAAGCCGACGGCGGCAGAACAGCGCCTCACAGGGAGGAGAGGAGAGGAAGGGCAAAGCCGACGGCGGCAGAACAGCGCCTCACAGGGAGGAGAGGAGAGGAAGGGCAAAGCCGACGACGGCAGAACAGCGCCTCACAGGGAGGAAAGGAGAGGAAGGGCAAAGCCGACGGCGGCAGAACAGCGCCTCACAAGGAGGAGAGGAGAGGAAAAGCCAGGGACGGCAGAACAGCGCCTCACAGGGAGGAGAGGAGAGGAGAGGAAGGGCAAAGCCGACAGCGGCAGAACAGCGCCTCACAGGGAGGAGAGGAGAGGCAAAGCCAGGGGCGGCAGAACAGCGCCTCACAGGTAGGAGAGGAGAGGAAAGGCAAAGCCAACGGCGGCAGAACAGCGCCTCACAGGGAGGAGAGGAGAGGAAAGGCAAAACCAACGGCGGCAGAACAGCGCCTCACAGGGAGGAGAGGAAGGGCAAAGCCGACAGAAGCAGAACAGCGCCTCACAGGGAGGAGAGGAAGGGCAAAGCCGACAGAAGCAGAACAGCGCCTCACAGGGAGGAGAGGAGAGGAAAGGCAAAGCCGACGGCGGCAGAACAGCGCCTCACAAGGAGGAGAGGAGAGGAAAGGCAAAGCCGACAGCGGCAGAACAGCGCCTCACAGGGAGGAGAGGAGAGGAAAGGCAAAGCCGACAGCGGCAGAACAGCGCCTCACAGGGAGCAGAGGAGAGGAAAGGCAAAGCCGACGGCGGCACAAGAGGCACACACCACTGATGTGCTCATAGAATGTCGCTAAGAAATAGCACTTGGATCCTGACAATAAAAGAGCCTCAAGGAGAAAAATGCTCAAATTCTCCACTGACTTCCATTATACTCAGGTACATGGTAGTGCCCGCCATCACTAGTTACAAGTACTGAGCACCCAAGCATGGTAGTGCTCGCTCATCACTAGTTACCAGTACTGAGCACCCAAGCATGGTAGTGCCCACTCATCACTAGAAGTACTGAGAACCTGAGCATGGTAGTGCCCGCTCATCACTAGTTACCAGTACTGAGCACCCGAGCATGGTAGTGCCCACTCATCACTAGAAGTACTGAGAACCTGAGCATGGTAGTGCCCGCTCATCACTAGTTACCAGTACTGAGCACCCAAGCATGGTAGTGCCCACTCATCACTAGAAGTACTGAGAACCTGAGCATGGTAGTGCCCGCTCATCACTAGTTACCAGTACTGAGTACCCGAGCATGGTAGTGCTCGCTCATCACTAGTTACGAGTACTGAGCACCCGAGCATGGTAGTGCCCGCTCATCACTAGTTACGAGTACTGAGCACCCGAGCATGGTAGTGCTCACTTATCACTAGTTACAAGTACTGAGCACCCAAGCATGGTAGTGCCCGCCATCACTAGTTACGAGTACTGAGCACCTGAGCATGGTAGTGCCCGCTCATCACTAGTTACGAGTACTGAGCACCTGAGCATGGTAGTGCCCGCTCATCACTACGGTAGTTACCAGTACAGAGCACCCGAGCATGGTAGTGCCTGCTCATCACTAGTTACGAGTACTGAGCACCCGAGCATGGTAGTGCCCGCTTATCACTAGTTACGAGTACTGAGCACTCGAGCATGGTAGTGCCCGCTCATCACTAGTTACGAGTACTGAGCACCCGAGCATGGTAGTGCCCGCTCATCACTAGTTACGAGTACTGAGCACCCGAGCATGGTAGTGCTCACTTATCACTAGTTACAAGTACTGAGCACCCAAGCATGGTAGTGCCCGCCATCACTAGTTACGAGTACTGAGCACCTGAGCATGGTAGTGCCCGCTCATCACTAGTTACCAGTACTGAGCACCTGAGCATGGTAGTGCCCGCTCATCACTAGTTACCAGTACTGAGTACCCGAGCATGGTAGTGCCCGCTCATCACTAGGAGTACTGAGCACGGTAGTGCCCGCTCATCACTAGTTACCAGTACTGAGCACCTGAGCATGGTAGTGCCCGCTCATCACTAGTTACCAGTACTGAGCACCCGAGCATGGTAGTGCCCGCTCATCACTAGTTACTAGTACTGAGCACCTGAGCATGGTAGTGCCCGCTCATCACTAGTTACGAGTACTGAGCACCTGAGCATGGTAGTGCCCACTCATCACTAGTTACCAGTACTGAGCACATGAGCATGGTAGTGCCCGCTCATCACTAGTTACCAGTACTGAGCATGGTAGTGCCCGCTCATCACTAGTTACCAGTACTGAGCACCCGAGCATGGTAGTGCCCACTCATCACTAGTTACCAGTACTGAGCACCTGAGCATGGTAGTGCCCGCTCATCACTAGTTACGAGTACTGAGCACCTGAGCATGGTAGTGCACGCTCATCACTAGTTACCAGTACTGAGCACCCGAGCATGGTAGTGCCCGCTCATCACTAGTTACCAGTACTGAGCACCCGAGCATGGTAGTGCCCGCTCATCACTAGTTACCAGTACTGAGCACCCGAGCATGGTAGTGCCCGCTCATCACTAGTTACCAGTACTGAGCACCCGAGCATGGTAGTGCCCGCTCATCACTAGTTACCAGTACTGAGCACCCGAGCATGGTAGTGCCCGCTCATCACTAGTTACCAGTACTGAGCACCCGAGCATGGTAGTGCCCGCTCATCACTAGTTACCAGTACTGAGCACCCGAGCATGGTAGTGCCCGCTCATCACTAGTTACCAGTACTGAGCACCTGAGCATGGTAGTGCCCGCTCATCACTAGTTACCAGTACTGAGCACCCGAGCATGGTAGTGCCCGCTCATCACTAGTTACCAGTACTGAGCACCCGAGCATGGTAGTGCCCGCTCATCACTAGTTACCAGTACTGAGCACCTGAGCATGGTAGTGCCCGCTCATCACTAGTTACCAGTACTGAGCACCCGAGCATGGTAGTGCCCGCTCATCACTAGTTACCAGTACTGAGCACCTGAACATGGTCATCACTTAATTTTAGGACTGGTAATCCCAGTTACCGAAAATACCTAATCCTGAAAGCCCCACAAATTACAGTCATTATAGACAGATACATCCACCCTATAATACCTCCCTGGTGACTCGGAGGATATTGTGCCCTGAAGTGTCAGAGTCCACAGATGAGTAAACCTTCTACAGTGGAAGACACTTATTAACCGAGGTCTCCGAGACCCTTCAGACCTGTCCGGCATCTTCAGTCACCACAGTTGTTTTCTGTATAATGTGTAACACACAACACTACCGTGGTTTAAAGGGAATTTGTCAGAAGGTTTTTGCTATGTAATATGAGAACAGCACAAGATCCTGATTCCAGAGATGTGTCACTTACTGTTGATCTGTCATGTAGTCCAGTCATTCCCCCACCACTGATCGGCAGCTTTCTGCCTATGCACAGTGTACACAGGAAGAAGCCCGTCAGTGGCAAGATTATACAGAGCTTGAAGGTCTAGGTCTGCCCCTGATACAAGTTTTTTTTTTTTTTTAATCAAAACTACAGCACACAGCCCAGTAAGTGATACATCGCTGAAATCAGGGTCTCCGTCCCTGCCGCTCTCAGATGGGTGAGCAGATTCCCTTTAATACGATGGTTCAGAAGCCAAATCTACTTGGTCGGCACATTTCAGCAGCTTCGACTGAAAAGGGACTGAACAATCCATGTTTTTTTTGGGGGTGTGGGTGGGTAGGGTGGGGTTCATCCATCCAGAAAAGTCCCTTCCTTAGTCCTAATCATGGCGGATGATGGAGTTATGGGGGCTTAGTACACCTGTCTTACTCCTCTATCTCCGGACTCCCACCGTGGGCGGAGGACCCTGAGAACACTGCTCTGTATTTACACAGGCTTTACAGCCGCACATTAACAAGGCTTCTTTTCATATAGGCCGGTCTGGGAGGAAACGAGGAGCCGAGCTCATAAATCTGCAGACCAAAACGTCTAAAAATACCGGAGGAGAAAGTGGAGCCCTGATACAGCCGATCAATGCCAGAAGAGGCGCAACTTGTCACATTTTGGTGAAATTAAAGGGTTTTCTGATTTCGGAAAAACCCCTGTTCCCTAACGGCAGTTAACTATTAAAGAAAAAAACAAAAAAAAAAACAAACCATTGAGCTTTACTCACCCTTCCCAGGTCCAGTGCGGAGTTTCAGCCGCTGCCTGTTATTGTCTACAGCGCTGACGTCACATTAGATTGCTCTGCAGCCAATAACTGAGCGCAGCGGCCCTGTGCCATCAGATTGGGCAGAAATGCTCAACAACTGGCTGCTGTGCTGTCAACGGGACGTCAGCGCTACAGACAATAACAGACACCGGGAGAAATAATGGAAAATCAGTGCTGAGCCTGGGGAGGGTGAGCACAGCACAGTTTCTTCTTTTAAACAAATAGCAGGCAAGGGTTTTTAAAAGAAGCTGCTAACATTGCGGTCCACCCTGCGTGTCTGATCTAATACTGGAGATACCAGGGCTGGTAAAGTAAGAAGAGGCTGCTCACACTGCTGTCCACATTCTCTACCTGATCTAATACTGTAGATACAAGGGCTGCTCACACTGCTGTCTACCCCATCTATCAGATCAAACAAAGAAGATACCAGTGGTGCTGAGGTAAGAAGAGGCTGCTCACAATGCTGTCCCCCTGTGGATCTGATCTAATGCTGCAGAAACCAAAAGTGCTGAGGTAACAAAAGGCTGATCCCACTACTGACCACCCTGTCTATCTGATCTGATAATGGAAATACCAGGGGTGCTGAAATAAGAATAGGCTGCTCACACTGCTGTCTACACAATCTATCAGATCTAACAAGGAAGATACCAAGGGTGTTGAGGTAAGAGCCTGCTCACACTGCTGTCCCTATCTGAACTAATGAGATCCCAAGGAGCGGAGGTAAGAAAAGGCTGCTCCCACTGCTGTCCAACCTGTTGATTTGAGCTAATACTGTAGATATAAGGATTGCAGAGGTAAAAAGAGCCTGCTCACACTGCTGTCCATTTGATCTAATACTTGAGATACCAGGAGTGCTGAAGGAGAGGATACTCACACTGTTTGCCCTGTCTGTCTATCTAATCTAATGCTGGAGATACCAGGGGTGCTGAGGTAAGAAGAGGCTGCTCACACTGCTGTCCACCCTGTTTATCTGATCTAATGCTGGAGATACCAGGGGTGCTGAGGTAAGAAGAGGCTGCTCACACTGCTGTCCACCCAGTCTATCTGATCTAATACTAGAGATACCAGGGGTGCTGAGGTAAGAAGATGCTGCTCACACTGTTGTGCACCCTGTAGATCTTATCTAATATTGGTGATACCAGGGGTGCTGAGGTAAGAAGAGGCTACTCAAACTGCTGTCCACCCAGTCTATCTGATCTAATACTAGAGATACCAGGGGTGCTGAGGTAAGAAGATGCTGCTCACACTGTTGTGCACCCTGTAGATCTTATCTAATATTGGTGATACCAGGGGTGCTGAGGTAAGAAGATGCTGCTCACACTGCTGTCCATCTGCCAGACAAAGACCCAGATGAGATAAGTGGAGCCAAATGTTTAAGATGCCACTGATTCTTAAAAAGGGACATACACACCGATGTATCAGCAGTGACCACGAGGTCTGTATGATTGTCACATTGTTTCCCATATTAGTTACCTCCATCGGTGAACACAAAGATCTCAAGAAAAGCTACAGTTAAATCAGTGACGATCAACAGCCATCACTTCACACAGACAGAACGATCCCAGCACAATCAGATCCTCGAAGACCCCCGTTACTAGACTTTAGATCTCCCTCCAGTGCACGCATGACAGATTACTATAGAAAGCTTGTACAGCCTGCGCATCCGATCCCCTGGCACACTTACATTCAGCAATGAAGGAGTTAATGTGCAGGATGACGTCACCGGCGGCGCCTTCTACCTCCGGGGGCTTCGCCTGCAGTCAGTGTCTCCCCGCGGCTCAGTCTGTACGAGCATCGCTCTCCGGGCCCCGTCATGTGATGCCTCCCCCCTCCCCTCTGTACCACGTGACTTCCTTCCCTTAGTAACGGCTCAAACAGGCGCATAGAACTGGCGGAAGAGGCTTTTTGCCAGGAGTTATCAGCGTAAGGGACGTAATGACGTAAATTTCTTGCGTTCCAAAGTTTGACACATGCGCAGTTGCGAACACAATGTTTCGTATGAAAAACTGGACGGACTTGTGTGTTTTGGATTAATAAATGGGGTATATGAGTATAGTAAGCACAGTATGGTAGATTTCCTCCAATTTGGGGTCACACCGAATTAATTTAATGTATAAATGTTTGACTAAAAATCCGCCTCCAAAAAACACTTAAAAAAAACCCAGCTGGTTATAGCACAGTTTTTGATGCTGATTTTAGAGCTGATCTGCTTCAAAATCTCTAATGGGATTGTTTTAAAGACTTTATCGGAGCAGGAACTTACCCTACCTGCTGCGCCACCGGCTGCTTCATCGCCATACAGAGGACCACTTATTGTAGCGGTCTGGAAAGGAGGAGGAGGAGGAATGCATCGCAGTCCAACGACGGGGAAGGTCCATAGACAGGGCATTATTATACAGAGGCACAATCACGGGCATTATTACCAATATATGTGACGGTAATATGTGGTCACTGTGTGGCGGTATTATTTTTCCCTTATACATAGATAATATTGGTAATATGTGGTTTGGTCATTGGTTGGCAATATTATTTGTCCCCTATATATTGGTATTGTTTGTCTGGTCATGGTGTGACGGTATTATTTTCTTCTTATATATAGATATTATTAGTCCGGTCATGGCGTTATGGTATTACTTGGCCCTTTATACGTAGATAATATTGGGCCAGTCATAGTATGGTGGTATTATTTGTCCCCTATATATGAATAATATTGATCCTGTCAGGGTGTGGCAGTATTATTATATAAATTTGACTTTTATATATATATATATATATATATATATATATATATATATATACATCTATATTATTTGTCCAGTCATGTTGACGTGGTATTATTTGTCTCTAATATGTAGGTATTATTGGTCCGGTCACAGTGTGGTGGTATTATTTGTCCCTTGTATATAGATATTATTTATCTGGTCATGGTGTGGTGGTATTATTTGTCCCTTGTATATAGATATTATTTATCTGGTCATGGTGTGGTGGTATTATGTGTCCATTGTATATAGATATTATTTATCTGGTCATGGTGTGGTGGTATTATTTGTCCCTTGTATATAGATAATATTTATCTGGTCATGGTGTGGTGGTATTATTTGTCCCTTGTATATAGATATTATTTATCTGGTCATGGTGTGGAGGTATTATTTGTCCATTGTATATAGATAATATTTATCTGGTCATGGTGTGGTGGTATTATTTGTCCCTTGTATATAGATATTATTTATCTGGTCATGGTGTGGTGGTATTATTTGTCCCTTGTATATAGATATTATTTATCTGGTCATGGTGTGGTGTTATTATTTGTCTCTTATATATAGATAATATTTATCTGGTCATGGTGTGGTAGTATTATTTTTTCCTTGTATATAGATAATATTTATCTGGTCATGGTGTGGTGGTATTATTTGTCTCTTATATATAGATAATATTTATCTGGTCATGGTGTGGTAGTATTATTTTTTCCTTGTATATAGATATTATTTATCTGGTCATGGTGTGGTGGTATTATTTGTCTCTTATATATAGATAATATTTATCTGGTCATGGTGTGGTAGTATTATTTTTTCCTTATATATAGATAATATTTATCTGGTCATGGTGTGGTAGTATTATTTTTTCCTTGTATATAGATAATATTTATCTGGTCATGGTGTGGTGGTATTATGTGTCCATTGTATATAGATAATATTTATCTGGTCATGGTGTGGTGGTATTATTTGTCCCTTGTATATAGATAATATTTATCTGGTCATGGTGTGGTGGTATTATGTGTCCATTGTATATAGATAATATTTATCTGGTCATGGTGTGGTGGTATTATTTGTCTCTTATATATAGATAATATTTATCTGGTCATGGTGTGGTAGTATTATTTTTTCCTTATATATAGATAATATTTATCTGGTCATGGTGTGGGGGTATTATGTGTCCATTGTATCCGTCGTGTCCAATGATATCAAGGTGTAGAGCCAGATGGAAGCTGAACTGGGGGTCTGTCCTCTTACGTTATGAGTCTTGGGAGAAATAATTGGAGATTAATCTTACAGACAACGTGGGCGACCACATTAAGAGGCCTTTTCAAGGGAATGTGAAAGTGTCCCAGAAGCCATTTTCAACACAACACCAGGCCGCATGTTGTCGGTGCCACTGTGAGCAGCTTGCTTTGCCTAAACGGTCTACCATGGCCTGCAGCATCTCCGGACTTGTCTCCCATGGAGCATTTAGGACGTCATTGATCGGTAATTACAAAAGGAGCTGCCAGCAGCGGATCTTGATGATTTGCCGAAGTGCATGCAACGTGACAATGTTCCTCAGATGACCATTAATATCCTCACTGATAGCATCCAAGACTGTAAGGGCAGGATTTCTGCATGTGTCGCTCATACTCCATACTGAATAAATCAAGAAGTTTTGAAAATTTTGTAATGCCACAATTTTTCCATCTTACTGTTGCCATATCTATCTATCTATCTATCTATCTATCTATCTATCTATCTATCTCTCTCTCTATCTATCTATCTATCTATCTATCTATCTATGCCTCTATCTATTATCTATCTATCTATCTATCTGTACTGCCCTGGCGCTCGGCCGGCTGCCGAGCCGCTCAGATCCGTGCTCGTCGGTGGGTGGCTCGAGCTCCTCCCGGACCTGGGGGTCACGTCGCTCTGAAGAGAAGCTGGCGCTACGTGTAGGGATTTCGGTGGGGAAGGTTCACGGCCGCAGCCGTGGCGTTTTAGGGTTGTAAATTAGTGACGCCACCCACGGGTTGTGGTGAATGTGGACACCACCGCTGCCGTTAACTAGGCTCCTGGGGACGGTGTTATGCAGCCTGGTGTTGACCCCTCCAAGGGCAGGGGGTGATGGTCCGGGGCCCGGTGGTTGTGAGGTGCGGGCGGGATGGTGCGGTGCGGTGCGGTGCGGTGCGCGGCGAAAGTGCA